>NW_009923063.1:0-50659 GCF_000696875.1 Nestor notabilis | reverse complement strand
CTTCCACTAGACCAGGTTGCTCAAAGCAGTGTTCAGCCCAGCCTTGAACACTTGGCCAAGGGTCAGTGACTGATAACACAGGAATGTTAACGACGAACAGCACAACACCCCACCTCTTTGGTGAGGTCCTTCTACATCTCTGAAAGATGCCATATTGGTTTTCCTTTAAAGCCTGGAAAGCTGGGAGTAGCTAAGTATCAGCACACTTGGCTGATCACCAGAAATTACGACAGAAGTTTCCGCTCCTTCTTTCTCATCATTGTCCACAATGCAACCATAAACCCAGCCTCATTTTTACCTAACCCCTGAGCAATCACTGTAGCCAAACCCAGAGGGAATTAGCCTTCAGTCTGAAGGGACAGCAGCCCTCTTTACACTTTGGTGTTAGGCAATTGCTAAGGCTGCAAGAAACACACCCACTTCATTATATTCTGGGTTTGCTAGGCAGCTTTTCCTCCTGCTGCAGACCCTACACCAAAGCGTTGCACATAGGAGAAGCTGCAGAAGGGCAAGCACCATAGATAGGGCCTTGCTCAATGGCACTTCTTCCATAGGTCACTGGTCCACAGAGATGTGCATTGTCACATTGCTCCTTTTCTATTCTTGGTGTTTCGTGACTTAGGCCTCAGCTTCTGGAGTTGTGTGGTTTTGATGGGTATCCAAGTGACATATTAGAAAGAAGCAAACACTACATATTATGGAGAGGGAAATGACCCACCCACATTGACTCAAAAAAACCCAAACCAACCCCCAAAAAATGGGCTAAAAAAAAGAAAAAAAAAAAGGAAGCAGAATGTTGGGAAAGCTCATTATTTTAGGTAATTTTTGTTACCTTGGCATATCTAATCTCTTTTGAGATGATGGAACTGGTTCACCCTGCAATTCGACTGCCCTTGTCTTCAGGTACATCTTCATCTGTGAGACGTTTCTCAGCCCCGTTGTTTGCCCGTAGCTGGCACGCCCCGTTCTGCCCTGCTGCCCATTGCCCTTGTGGGTGCTGCTATGGCCAGCTCATATGGGTGGGGGACAAACTGACTTACTGTGCAAATAGAGGGAATGAGAGGCTGCCCAGCTGGATGGGTACAGGTCCTCCCTATTGCCCTCACCACTGCCTGGGAACTTGCCCTGCGTGCTCAGCCTGTGAGAGACAGCTCTGCTCAGAATGCCTCAGGGCTGCCCACATCTGACAACTTCCTATGTGGCTCCTATCAGCCACCAAGTAACCCTTGGTCACAGCGCTTGCCCACGCCTGTGCCGTTCACATGTTCTTCACCTGTCAGCAGGAAGGAGGAAGGGAAGGAGGAAGAGAAACGGAGGGAGGGAAAAAAGGAAGGAAGGAAGGAGGTTGCACTCAGCATTTATCTCCAGCAGCTAAAGCCAGAGCAGCTGATAGTCACCGTGGGAGACGCTCACAATGTCCTCACCAGGTTCCACCACCTCTTTGCCCAGCGGCCTGGCCGTCCTGACGACTTTCCCAGATGTGCTCTTCATTCCTGAAATTGTGAGTGCTGGCTTTTCCGTGGGGGAGGGCAGATGCTGCTTGTGGGGCATTCAGCACACTTCATGCTGCAGGTGTCTGAGGGATGAGACTTAGCACAAAGTGTGTGGTTCAGGAGCCACAAGGGTCTGGGTGCAGTAACCTTGGAGAGAACCACAAGCCCTGAACTGGAGCTTTGAAGCTCTCCTTCAGTTTGCAGAGAAACGTTGTGTCTTTGAAACCTTTTGTAATTTCCTGCCTAATGTTTAAGGGGTTACTGGTGGGTTTAAACTAGGTTGCAAATTGAGCCGATTAATTAATTGGAAGATGAGTTTAGCAGCTGATAAAGGCACGAGATAAACTGCTTGCTTAAAGCAGGGGGCTAAAGGCTGCCTGAGGTAATTGTTTTACAGCAGTAAAGAGCCTAGGCTGCTGAAGCTGTACTGCTGCAGTGTTCCCGAGCTGGAGGTGCAGTGTTGGATCTGGGTGTGTGCGCAACAGTGGGTGAGCAAAGGGTGAATAAACACCTTAGAAATTCTTCCCAGGTTGTAATGTTATAGCGCGGGAGATCATAATCTTACTGGAATTGGCACAGGTGATTAAAACCAGTTCCTGTGAGCAGAGATCTAAAGTTTAGCTATAACCTTTAACCTGTGTTCTCTGCCCCCAGCCATGAAATCTGCTCTTCTCACAACAGTTTGAGAGGCTTTTTCTAAAGCCTGAGCACTTTCATCCAGCATTGAGGATTTTGTCTGTGTGTGTAGGATGGCATTCGGATTATTTCATGCTAAAAACTTCAACTTTACCATCTGGGACCAAATCCTTTCCTGTCACCCAACTCAGTCCACACTCCTGGGACTGACAACGTTTACTACATTCCCCTAGTGACAGCAGTCAAGCAAAGAGGAATTAGCTTAAAGCAGGTGGTATTGGTGTGTAGAGAAAGGCTTTACTTCAGCTCCTCCAAATATGCGCTGGGGACTTGGCCTCTGTGCCCAGGCCCTAAGAACAAGCTCAGGTTTTTCTGCAGCTGCATGAAAAAGGGTGAAAAGTCCCTGCTGAGGTTCTGGCTGGACAGAGACTTGCCAGCTACCCCTGCTGCTGTGTTGTGTTAGCCCTGGTGCTCATCATGCTGTTGGCCTCGGGTCCTGGCTGTGCCTTGAACTCTTTGAAATTCCTCTCTCCAAGGGTTTTGGCAAAGCAGCTTGCTTAATGATACAAAAAAAAAAACCAAACACAAAAGTCCCTATCCCTTCGTTTGGGTAAGATCTGGAAATGTGCATCCTGAAGGCTCAGGAACCAACAGGAAAGAGAAATGCTGCATAACCAGATTTCCCCATCTCCAGAGATGTATGACTCTAGGTTGTGCAGCTGTATTATCTCTGCTGTGCGCAAAGGAGGTGGCTGCCTTGAATTGTTCAGAAGGATAAATCATTCAGAAGGATAAAGATTTTCCCAATCTCTAGTGGAATCTGAGGTTGACTGCAGTGGGTTAATATGGTAACTACAGAAAAAAAGATAAAAATTGGGATTTCAAATACTAAGATAGTCTCAAAAATGCCAGAAGGTCCTGCCTGCAGCTCAGGCAATTGCCACATATGGATGTGCTGATTAAGAACTCCCATTTTTATTCTCTGAGCCTGGGTTAATTCTTGTAATCTATTTTCTTTGAAGAACTTTCTGCATATATGGATAGCCAGCCCTATGTGGAAAAGCTGAAACAGGCTGAAAACAGATATGTTTGCTTTGTAAAAGGTGATATAAAAGAAGGCTTTTTCAGACTGCTCCCCAACTTGCTATGGGTTGTTACTGAAAGCCTCTTGACCCTTCCCTCAGTTTTATGAGTCTGCTGAACAGCAGCATCATGAAACCAAAGTCACTAATGAAACCATGTCAAACATACTTGCCTAAGTGAGAAACCACATCCTGCAGAAAGGGAAGATGGTGAGTGGTAAGAAATGAGAAGTGATACTTCTTCCCCCAACCTCACATCTCACCCCAATTGTGTTGGATTTTAATGGAGCAACTGTAAGGTTTTCTCCAGGATCTTTAGCTGCAATGCTTTCATCGGTGCCCCACATGAGTTATTACAGGGACTGCATTACTGTTCAAGTGTCAGTCTTTGGTTGTTACACAAGGCATCAAAACAGCAGCACTTTGGAAGACCTGTTCTCACTCAGCTACCTGCAAGGTCTCAACCACATCTTTGATTTAGTGTATCGATTTGTGTAGTGGAATCAATGAACTTTCCTGCAAATGTGGGGTGCCACAAATGATGTGGCATTTTTTGAGTATCATAAATCTGAAACATTTTTCCCACTTGCAGAATGCCTCCAATGCATTTCTATTGAGTTGTGTGATTTGTATGAGTAGGCACTTGGATGCTGGCAAAAGCTGGCCTGTGGCACACTGGTGATCAGAATGATCTTACAGTCAGTGAGGCTCTCTTACCTCTGGAGGTTTGCCTGCAAATGCAAGTGATGAGAGAGAGGTCCCCTTTCTCCACAGTGTGGGTTCAACTGAGGAGCTCCTCATCACAAAATACTGCATAGACCAAACTCTGCACAGGTTCTAGAAATAACTGGACTGATTTGTAGCAGAGAAAAGCTGCTGAGTGCATTTTGGTGCGAAGACACCACTTGCAGCTCAGACGTTCTTAGCACTGGATATGGTGCCATGAAAGCATCAATAGAAAATCTTAGAGAGTAAAACTGGCCATATTACCTCCTTTCAACCTGTTCTCTGTCCTTTCAGGGTAATGTTTGTATGTGGCCTTCGCTAAGGCCATGTTGTTTATGCAGGTGGGCTGGGTTTGACACCACTCCTTTCAGGGATCTGCCACACTGGGTGTGAACCAAATATGCCCTTCTGAAACAAGCCTCCCTGTTCATCAAAACCAGCCTCCTGTGCGCACTGATGTGGGCAGTGACACCAGGAGGCAGGGTTACAGAGAGGCTTCTTTTGGGTCACCACTGGAGGCAGACGCTCCAAGCTAAATTCCCAGATTCAGCTGAAGGCTGGCAATTTCATAAAGGCATCCCTGGGATATTGCCATGTGCAGTGCTAGTGCCAGAGGTATGCACGGCTTTTGGCTCTGCCCTGGATAAGCTGGTTTATCCCATGCTCACCCTCTATCCCCCTTTCATTTTCAGATCTTTGGGGGCCTTGTCTGGATCCTGGTGGCATCCTCAAAGGTCCCATTCCCCATGCTGCAAGGCTGGGTGATGTTTGTCTCTGTGTTCTGCTTCGTCATGTCCACCATCCTTCTGTGCCTCTACATCTTCAGTGTGCATGGGGGCAGCAGCTACTGGGTCACCTTGGTAAGTGGATGTGGCAAACCTCAGGGCCTCTCTTCTCCCTGTCACTGGTGGACAATTGTGTCCGTTCCTGCTACTGCACAGGCTGGGGCTTGCTTGTATGGCTTCCTTTTTTTCCCCCCCTTCTCAGTGTGAGGCCTCCTTGGAAATAACCGTGGGATCCTTGTTTCTTAGGATGTCATCTGCCAGTCGACAGCAGCTCTGTTCTACCTCAGTGCTGCTGTGTTGGAGGCCTACTCCACCTATCTCCTTGGCTTGTCTTCGTTAGTGATCATCTACCGGGAGAACATTGCTGCGGTGGTGAGTGCCGGGCAAGCAGGGAAAGGAAGGCAAGGAGGTGACTGTGGACCAGCCTCAAGGGCAAATGTTTACTTGCACCAGGGATGGGGGGAGCAGCCTCAAGGGCAAATGTTTACTTGCATTCAGGGATGGGGGGAGAGAAAATGGTCCCAGTCCTACTAGGTATGGACCATACATTGAGAGGGAACTCACATGCCTCCAGACATATGAGACTCAATAGAGATATCATTCATCATGAGGTGTTTGCTTAGAGCAGGAACACATACCATGTAATAAAAAGGTAACTGGCCGATGTGTTTTTCCATTATAGGTATTTGCATTCTTAGCTACCCTGGTGTATGTGATCCATAAGGTGTTCTCTGTCCTGCGATGGAAATCATCCTAATAGCGTCCCCTTGCAAGTGTGTCTTGTGGTCACCCCATGAATACAGAAGTTGTTCAATGACTGCAGTTTCCAGGCTGGGTTTGGGTTTTGGTTTTTAATGTAAATACTATCAACCAAGAATCTTTTAATGTGGGACCATGGCAATGAAGATGAAGAGCCTACCAGAGTAAGCTATATCCTGCACAATCTGTTTCCCTTAATTCTCTTCTGGGTTGGGTACAGTTTGATGCTGGTAATTGGGGTCCAAATAGAAAACATCTAGTTTTAAAAATAATAATACAGTTGGGTTCAAACTGCTAAAATCTCCCTGAACCATATCTTTATGGTTCCAGGGTTGTTATTTCAGGGGAAGCCTGCACAACCAGCACTAAGGAGCATGAGTATGAAGCTGGGTAGTTTTAATTGGCACCTGTCCATGTAAGCCTGCTTCCCTCCCTAAACCCGAGGTGCCAAAAGAACACTTCCATAGAGTTTCTGGAAGTGCCATCTCTGACTTGTGATGAGAAATGGGGGCAATATTTAACCTGCCTCAGGGGCAATATGAGTTACTGCAACCCCTGGAGGAGTATTGCTGAATTATGACGCAGAACCACAACGCCAGGAATTACTGCTGTCTTTAATCCCCCTATGAAATACAGTTTAGAAGGTGCTCAGTAGACTGCAGAATTGTATGCATTATTAGAATAACATGTTGAATAAGTAGAGGCAATCAACTCTTACCTTTGGTGCATTGTTGCTCTCACATGCACCAGCACTATGTTGCTGTAATGAAGATGAGCTTGGCTGAGGTTTTGCAGGTAGGCAAGAGTCTTTTCTGCTATTCTCCCTTTGCTGCACACAGGTACACAGCCCTTTACAGCCTCAGGAGCACTGTACTATAACAAGGCAATGCTGAGGGAGGAGGCACAGACTTCAGCATGAGTGAGAGGCTTCTTCTGGCAACGGGAGCCTATGGGGCCAGGGGCTAAAGCAAGCTCAGGTTAATCTCAGTGATGATGTTCATCTGAATACTTAAATTACTCCAGTGTTAACTTGAGTGAGTGGTGTGGTTTTGGCTGGGATAGAGTTAATTTTCTTCACAGTACCTGGTATGGGGCTGTGTCTTGGATTTGTGCTGGAAACTTGATAACACAAGGATGTTTTTGTTACTGCTGAGCAGTGCTTGCACAGAGTCAAGAGTTGTTCTGCCCGTCATACCGTGCACCAATGAGGAGGCTGGAGGTGCAGAAGAAGCTGGGAGTGGACACAGGCAGGACAGCTGACCCCAACTGACCCAAGAGATATTCCAGACCATATGGGGTCATGCTCAGCACATAAAGCTGGGGGAAGAGGAAAGGGGGGAACTTTTGGAGTGATGGCATTTGTCTTCCCAAGTAACCATTACGTGTGATGGAACCCTGCTGTCCTGGAGATGGGAAGTGGTGAATGAATTCCTTATGTTGCTTTGGTTGTGTGCGTGGCTTTTGCTTTACCTATTAAACTGCCTTTATCTCAATCCATGAGTTTTCTCACTTCTACTCTTCTGATTCTCTCCCCCATTCCACCGGGGGAGGTGAGCAAGCAGCTGTGTGGTGCTTAAGTTGCCAGCTGGGCTTAAACCATGACAGTGAGTTAACTTAAATGGGGTTTAAACCCAAGAAGGGGTATTTTCATGTGTTAGAGATGCCTAATAAAATGTGTTACCAAATTAGCCCCTCCAGTTGGTGGGGCAAAAAATGCTTCTGAGTCTGAAGCTCCTGGATAGTAATGAGGACTGGAGAACAGAAAGGAAATGAAAGTTGACTTGGGGGTATTTCTGTTGCTTTAGATGTGGGGGGACTTTTGAGCTGTGACTGTGGGCTGGGGTTGAAGCTTTTTCATTGCAATGTACGGGAAACATTTAAATTCTTTTTTCCTTGTATTTTTTATTGCTGCAAACCAGCCTGACCTGTTTTGCTTGTGTTAGTGTGACAACAGAAAGTTGATTGCAACAGAGGTAGGAAAAGAAACCCCTTTTCAGAGCAAGGAGGGAACTCACAGCCACTTGGACAATGGCACTTGTTCTGAAGTTCAACATCCTCCTGTTGAAACTGGTTTCAACATCTTGTCATCGCGGGTGAGTGCGGGTGTGTGTGTGCCTGGATTTGCCCTGCTTCTGTTAATGCCCCTGAACTTAGCATTAAAACACAGACACCTTTCTGCTTGGGTCTGTTTACAAAGGCAGCAGTTGCAATCATACCCTGGATCCTGGGGTGCAGTATCTCTGTCCACCTCCTGCACCCAGGTGTGGCCAGCACCTCTGCACCAAGCAGTGCTGTCTGTCCCCTCACATCCATGTCCCTATGCCTTGTCACGTTTGCAGCATATGTGTTGGCAGGGCTCCCATCTCTTCTCCCCAGTTCTTTGTGCCTTGCTCCTCCCTTTGCTTGTCCCTTCCCTGCCACCAGTTTACACCAGACTGCACTAGTTCACCTGCTTGTCCCTTTCCTTCTGGCCCCACCAGGTTTGCTTAGATACCTTCCCACCAGCATTAGCATAACCTTGCTGTAAACCAGCACTGGAGGTGCTGCTGGCATGGGAGTGCTCATCAGCCCAGAGCAGCTGGGAGCTGGCTGAGGCAAGGTTGTGGGAGGGAGGCCTTGAAGCCGCAGTGTGATACGTACCAACTCTTTGCCAGAGGAGGGCTGGGCAGAGAGAAGGGCCACCACAGGGTCAAGAGCATCCAAATGAGCTGATGATACAAAGCAGTGCTGCCACTATGAAACCCTCACAGTGTGGCCCCTATGTCAACCCATGTAGCTGGACAGCTTGATGGTAAGTGTCTCTGTTAGCATAGGGCTGCTGGGCCCCAGCACAGGACAGTGGCACAGTGAGGGGTGGCTTTGTGGCATCAAGCTGCTGGACAGGACCGGTGAGGTGCCAGGTGAGTTGCAGCAGTAGGCACAGTCCCTGCATGGTGGAAAGAGGAGAAAAAGGAAATGGAAAAAGCACTCCGTCACACCCAGCTTTCCTGTCATTTCAACATAGCCATGTTTGGGTGCTGATTGACAGAGCTGAACATGAGCAGCTTGTGCCCAGGCAGCCAAGAAGGCCAACAGCATCCTGGCCCATATCAGCACCAGTGTGGCAGCAGGGCCAGGGCAGTGATCATTGCCCTGCACTGGGCACTGGTGAGGCTGCACCTCGAATCCTGTGTTCAGTTCTGGGCCCCTCACTACAAGAGAGACATTGAGGTGCTGGAGCAGGGCCAGAGAAGGACAATGGAGCTGGTGAAGGGGCTGGAGCACAAGTGTGATGAGGAACCATTGAGGGACCTGGGGGTGTTTAGTCTGGAGAAGAGAAGGCTCAGGTGGGACCTTATCACTCTCTACAACCACCTGAAAGGAGGATGTAAGTGAGGTGGGGGTTGGCCTCTTCTCCCAAGTAACAAATGATAGGACAAATGTAATGGCCTCAAGCTGCACCAGGGGAGGTTTACATTGGATATTAGGAAAAAAAATCTTCATGAACAGGGTGATGAGGCATTGGGAACAGGCTGCCCAAGGCAGTGGCGGAACCACTGTCCCTGGAAGTGTCCAAACACCATGTAGGTGAGGCCCTCAAGTGACATGGTTTAGTGGTGGCCTTGGCAATGCTGGCGTGATGCCTGGAAAATTGCACACCTCATTGCTTCTGAAGGGAAAGATGCTGCCCAGGGCTCAGACAATCTCCCAGGAACTACAAACCACCATCTGTGCCTCAGCTCTCATCCCCACAGAGAGCCCTGGGGACAGCATCAGCCTGAGAATTCGCTGTCACCCCACTAGAAAAGTTTGGCATGAGCACTTGAGGCTTGATCCTTCCCTGGTGGAGATACTTGTCTGGGGTTAAAAACAGTGGGCCTATTGCATCCTCACAACCACCACCAGATCTCAGCTGGTCGTGTTAACTGGAGTTTCCACCTCTGCTCTTCTCCTCTAGCTTCCTCAGCAAAATCAGGTCTGTAGGCATCCACTCTACAGAGCAGGCAATTAGACTTTAGTTAAAACAAACTACCCACTCTAAGGTAAGCAAAACCTCAGCTCCTGTGATAAAAACAAGATTACAGACATATCATTCATTAACTATGCCCAGATTGTAATCTTGGTTACTCTCGCTTAATTAAATAACTTAACCACAATGTTAGCTGTTCCCCAAATATTTGTATACTGGATACCTTGCCTCCAGTGATGCAGTGAGTTAGAAGCACTTCCATCTTCTCCTGAATTGCAGGAGAATATGCTTTGTCTGAAAGCAAAGAAACTTGATAGAAATACATGGCCAGCTCCATAGAAGAAGTAGGAAGAGTTTCTGATGTTTCTATTTTACAGTTAACTTCATCTGCTTGAGAAGTGAACTGTATGCTGGGTAAAGCATCTATACAAGCACCTGTATTAATATGAACAAATCTGTGAAGACAGGAAACCCACAAAAAATGACTTCCATGGAGGAATCAAAGCTCCATGTGGGTTTGTGGCAGAATCTGTTTCACGGCTGGCTCAATCTGCCTCCCCTTTTCCTGACGCAACTACAGTCCATTCCCCATCTCTAATCTTTGCACTGCGACCACGGCCCCCTCCTGCTCCTTGGTCTCCCTTATACTAACAGAATCAAGCATTGAAACCCCACTTGCTTTGAGGGATGGAAATGTCTTATTCCTGGAAGTGCTCAAACATGAGTTACTGTCCTGTGGATCTGACAAGAGCCCTAAACCTCCTTCAGAGAGCAGGGGCAAGGCAGAGTCATCCTGAAGACTCTCATGGGAGCAGATGCAAGCGTAGCTTGTGTACAGACCTTGGGGAAAGAGAGAGACTTGTGGTTACTAACTTACTTTAAGTTCTATAAAACCAAATGACATTTACCCAACCACTTCCTTACCTTGCAGCTCCTCATTTGTACTAGCACACAAGGTGGACCTGCAAGGCTTGTATGGATTCTCTTGGAGGCACCAGCTATAAATCAGTCAGACACTTCCCTGTGCTTTGACTGATCCACAGAGAATAATGCATTGTTTTACCCTGCACTAGCAGTGAGAACAGAAATTGGCAGAAAATGAAGTTAGGTCTTCTCCCACTACATGTGCAGAGGAGAGTATCATAAGCAGCCAGGATTGCAGGTTTTGGAGTGGACTTCCAAAGCCAGTTAAAATACTGCAATATACCACAGGAGACTGGGCGGTGCTGTCCTCAGATATTTGGGCTCTGCTTCACTTGGGGAACTCCCCCACTTGCATGAATAATTTTTGCACAACTCATCTTCTTGCACACCATCACTTTGCTGCCCACCCTTGTCCCTCTTCCTCCCCACCAGAAGACACACAACTTCCACTTTCTGGTCTCACAGTTCCCCTACCATAGTGAGTGAGCCTAGGGAGTGAGATGGAGAGTGCACACATCAACTCCCACTACTGCTACTTCCATCACATCTCCCAGATACTGGCATTTTCCAAAAAAGACACCAACAAACACTGAGCTCATTCTGAGGATTCTTTATTGCTTTCACAAGCTTATCTTTCCAGTAGTTTCCCAAAAGCTTGTGAAAGACACGTGATCTGTTGATTACACATCATCTTCAGGAGTCAAACAAATGCATGCTTGAAGACAAAGTCATGTTCACTGGCTGTTTCCATCTGAATGTCCCTAGTTGAACAGTGGTCAGAAGACTTGTGGGAAAGCAAACAGAATGGTAGCAATGGGAGCAGCAATTTGAATGGTATGATTATGTTGCCCTCCTCTGAAATGTAACCCTAGACAACTTGTCCATCTGGGCTGGGCTTTCCCTGTTGCGTCTCTGAGCAGAAGAGACAGAGGGACAGAAGCTTTTACCATATTGTCCGTCTGACATTCACCCACGGAGATTTCTTCATTCCCTGAGCTGCTTTCACATCACTCCACTCCAGCTTTATGTCTGGAACCTCATCTTCAGGCTCGGGGTCCTCACGGACAGTCCCCTCAGGCAGTGCCACAACAATGGGCAGAGGGCCCTGCTCCTCCCGGAACTCTACTACACAGAGACTCTTCTGGTTCGCTAACTGCTGGTGAGTCTCCTGGGAGCAGGAAAGAGAAAAGATAATCAAAGCAACGATACACAATCGTGGTTTACTTCAGGTCAAAAAAAAGTTAATTTACTAATAAATAGTTTAAAATAAACAGTTTAAACACTGTGTAAATTAAATTACTTGTCAAGCTCATCCCCATGGGTTTCAGATGAGCTAATTTCAGGAATTCAGAGAGCTAGACTGCAGATACACTAGCATGACAAAGCCATCCTAGAAGATGCTTCTGGAAATGATGTGTCCAGAAAAGGCACATCCTTCTAATAGGGATTCATGTTGGCATGTCAGTAAGGCGCAGGAACATTATTATGTCTTTATATGGATATAAATTTTGCTTTGACAACAATAAACTGCTTACTACTGCCCTGATAAGTAATACTAGCTAATATAATGATATGAATTTAACATTACTTTCAACTATACCTCTTCCTCACATACAAGTTGTTTTGTTAACACTCAGATGCAGTTCACAGAATAAATGTCTACTGGGAACAGGAAATTCTTTCTATGCAGGGAAGTCAAGAAAATATATCAAGTGGTCATCTCAAAGCAATCACAGAATCAACCAGGTTGGAAAAGACCTTTAAAATTATCAAGTCCAACCGTTACCCCAGGATTGCCAAGGCCACCACTAAACCATGTCTCTAAGGGCCTCATCTACACATTTTGTGAACGCTTCCAGGGACGGTGATTCCACCATTGCCCTGGGAATCCTGTTCCAGTTCCTGATCAACCTCTTGGAGATGAATAATCAATACAGCAGGCCCTTCTTCTATTCTTCTATTCATTCTGTGAAAGACTTCTCAGAGACAACACACTGAAAATATATGCCAGACTTCTTCAAGTTAGACTAACCTCAGATATTGATAAGGAACTGTAACTATCTCATTAGGCAAAGAGGATCATAACCACCTCCCTTACTGAGGCTAAACCGGACAAGGTGACAGATTTGACAACTATAGCTTTGCAGGGCTATATTGGGAGTGTAAGCAGCTAAATCCTGGCAGCTACTGAGGCTCTACATCCAAATGAGATAATAAGGAATTTCCAAAGGACTGACTCATCCTAAGGCTAAAGGAATGATGAAATGCTGCATGTTGGATCTTTCCATCAGCTACAGGCAGCTGGCTCAGAGAGACATCTCCATTGTGAGCACTTTGAGTTAAGAGGAATTGATACCACCTCCCTGACTTATTTCAGGGATCTTAATTATACTAGCGATAGAAGCAGCTGTGATGTTCCGTTCTTAGGCAATGAAAACTTATATTGCAGACAAACAAGCAGCTGCAAGCAAAGCTGGGCCACAACTTCCTCTGCCCATGATTTTTCAAATGTCACCAAAAATGCTACAAATGAAAGCCCAGAAATTCAGATGTCCCCTGGAGACTCTTGGTTGTGGAAAAGGTAGCGTTACATACAGCTGTTTCTGAGTGGACAACTTCGGACAACTGCTGAGGAACTACATGCTGATTTTGTTTGCTCTTTGGAAAATTACTTAATTTTAAGCCTCAATATAAACTGTGTGACCATGAACTATTACAACATCAATCTCGTTCTGTCCCCTGACCTGATGTATAGAACCACTGAGAGTACACTCTACCTGTTCTGTCAAGCCTTTAAAGAGAGCTCTGGTAATGTTAATCAAGTTTTTGGATCCAGAAACCTTGGCATACATGTCTTTGATGCCAATTAGTTTGCAGATGGTGATGATAGCTCGGTGGCAATGAAGACCATACCCTGGGGGGAAAAATATAAATTAGCATTATATGATTATTTATAAGCATGCAACTTAGCTAAGGAAGAACAGAGAACTAAGACCTCTTCTTATTTTTGTTTCCTAGCACATTAGAATACATTATATCTTAAAAATGGCAAAACCATTCTGATAAGACCATTCTTCCCAGGCTTTGCTGCCACGTTAACATAAAGATCATGGGAGCTTTTGTACTAAATATACCTTACTTAACATAATGCAAAACCAGATGAAAATGTCACCACCTAACCCAAAGCAAAACCATGAATAATTCAACCTGAAGAATTGTTTAAAATGGCAGGTTTGGGTAGTACTTCTTAGAAGTACCACTGGCAGCTTTAGAATAATCTTCCAAAAACATAACCTCCCACCCTGGGAACACTGACCAAACAAAAGGCAATTCCCTTTTCCCACTCAGCAGAAAAATAACACTAGTACTTCCTGATGATAATGATAACAACAACAATAATAATATATTAGCAGAGAAGCAAGGCAACAAGTTTACTTAAAAGAGTATTGAAAAGAAGCCACTAGAAGGGTAGAGGATCCAAATGTAACTGGATCACAACCAAGACTGTCTCTTCTAAAAAGCAGTATCTACACAGCTTCAAAGCCACTTCCTGTGCAATTTCAGGTGATCAGCTGCTGAATAACAGCTTCAGTAATTCCTAATGGTGATAAATCTGACTTTAAAGTCCTAGTTCATATACATGATGGAGGGATTTAAACTGGTCTCCTATGGTGAAGTTACTGCTCAAAACAGCTGCTGTGCTCAAGCACTTCTGTCCTTTGGGCATCCTTCCAGAAGGACCCAGCAGTAGAAGCAATGTCAGTGTCTCTCATTCCCAGGGAGATTGCTGCTGGATGAGAGGCTTATAGTGCCTTCCTTAAAGGCTGAGATTGTGCTTAAGACCTCTATCAGACACAGAGCAGGCAGAGAAAACTGGAGAGGAAAGGAAAAGGGAAATCCCAAGTCCATGGGCAATAAAGTTCCAATAGGAAAGTCCAATCTAAACACAGAGCTGCTGGGAAAGAGCCTGAGTGCCCACTGGCACTGGGGTCTCTTGCTGCTCACAGGCCTTCGGGTAGCCAAAAAAACCCTATCACATTTTCATTTTATGCAACTCTTGGTAAGCAAAGCTTTGAGCAGTGAAAGTGGGATGAGGCTGCCTGCAAATTCAAGAAGGCATCATGGCACTGACTCAGACCAAATTCACACTTGGTAGTTGATCTCCAAAATGTGAACCTGTTACTTGCCTCCTGACCCAGCAACAGCAATTCACCAGCTTTAGTCTATGCAAAATACATAGCCACCAGCCATGAAAAAGTTATGCTCTTCCCTTTCAGCTTACAAAAGCTACTAGAATACTATGCACTGCCAAGAGAGTAAGATGGCACTGATTATCAAGGTACTGTGCTGAGACATCACTTCCTTTCTCCTGGCCCAGCAACTAGCATGAATTACACTTTGTTATTGCATCAGTGGCACAGTGTGAAGGATGGAATGGAAATGAAGGTGACAGTCTCCTTGGAGCGAGAATTACTGGAAACACAGCAAAATATATTTCTAGGAAAAATAATTATTTTAACTAAGCTTAAAGAACAAACGAGTGTTTCGACACTCATTTGTTTTCAACTTATTGTTCAAAGCAATAAGATCATCCAAAAAAAGCCAAATTACAAGCCTGTAACTGTAACAACTTGAAATTTATAGGTGAGTGGGGAGGCGAAACAAACATATTTCAAAATCCACAAACACAGAGGTTTGCATATCATCTACCGCCATCTCCAGAGTGTTATATTAGCTCTGGTGCATAACTGTAATATATTAGCAAATGGTTTCTTAGACTTGTCAGATTTTGATGAAGGACTTATATTTTGAGGAGTCTAATTTTGCTCTCTTGTTCCCCCAGAGAGTTTTGTTTCACGTGGCCTAGTTCTACTAGTCTTTAAAAATTGGTTTGTGATAGTTCTAATGTATCTTACTTAAAAGCTGAAAAGCAGGTTATTGATTAGTCCACTCCGGGGGACAGTTTTGCTGCTCGCTAAATAAGGACAAAAGTCTATTCCAGCGCTGCATGCTTTATTGTGCCAGTATGTCTCCTTTTCTTTTAGTCTATAATCAGAAAAGAAACTATGACCATCCAAAGCCATTTGTTCTGCCATTTGTTCTGCCTATCCCTCACACGTGCAATTTAATTTTTGCCTTATGTCTGACCTGGCCACTAGAGACAAAGCCCCACCTGAAAGAATTCTGAAAGGAAAATTTCCTTCTCTAGTCTAGAGAACAATAGCCTTCCCTTTTAGTTACTATAATGGTGAAGGGAAAACCACAATGGCTTCTGGCATTAATAGCGCTGGGGTCAGGATGATGCCTATGATGCATGCAGAATACACATGATGCATGCAGAATTGTTTTGGCTAAATGAGCAACCTGGTGTGGTGGAAGGTGTCCCTGCCCATGGCAGGGAGGTTGGAACTGGAAGGTTGCTTCGAATCCAAACCATTCTGTGATTCTGTGATTTGAGAAAATACTTTTTTCTATGCTACAAGACAAAGTCAAGTTTTAGACGTAATTACACGGGAATGACCTCTGAAAGGCTGTTTGTCAAAGATTCATTTTCAATGCCTTTTAAAGCTTTTAATTTCTGGCATTTTTATTGTGCTTTTCTCCCATCTGATCTCAGCCAGTCTTCTGCAGACTGTTAATACACAAAACAGAAGCCAGCAAACCAGTCCATCAGTCACTGAACAAAATTTATTCTGAACACAAAAGCAAAGGATTTCAACTACAAACTCCAGCTGTGGAAAAAAAGTTGGGGTCAGACATTTTTAACTTGTCTGTGGCAGGCATGCTGCCTTACTGAGGTTTAATTCAGTGAGGCCTATGTAAGAGAAAAGGGTCATTTAAATGTAAAACATTTTCTTACACTGGAAAAGATAAAAAGGTAACCAAAAGTAGTATTTAAAATTTATCCCTCCTATAATCTAACACAAACTGTTAAGGAAATCTACATTAGATTTCCACTAACACCACTTTGGAAGTAAAACACCCACTTTAAATCCACACTAAGGGACTAGTTCACATTCACATGCTCACTTCACATTACTTCTTTAACTTGGATTTTCACTTGTCTAATATGTAATCCTGACTATATGATGGGTTTTTTCTCTACTTTGCAGGGACTAGGAATAAATTAAAGAATGGAACTTTTAAGTTTAACAGTGACTTTACCTTTTCTACTGGAACATTAGGCTTTGTTGTGATCATTTGCTGAGATAGCTGCCTGAGTCCTATGTACAGGAACTGGAAATAAACTGCCAGCTGTAATTATGCAAAGTGAGAGGCTTCAGCACACATAACCATAACCATACAGCTGTAATGCCAGCAGCAAAAAGAGGGTACACTTTAAGTCTACATATGCCTAATGTGAAAACTATGAATAACTGTAATTGTTTATACCTATTAATTACAGCTACAAGGTATCAGTGCTGGGCTTCACAGCTACGTAAGTGTATTTGACAAACTGCTCTGCGTTTCCCCTTATTAATTCACATCAGGAACTAATTTACAGTACTTAGGAGTGTATCAATGTGGTTAGCACAGCAGTCTCATGACTACTGTAATTCTAAAGTCAAACCAGAGATGAAGATTAAGAGCTGTCCACACTCCAAAAGGTAGCATATTCTACAGCACAGATGATATACCCCAGCCATCCAGCCTGCACGTGCTATAAACAGGAGTGATCTGGAATGGTAGCAGACATGAAGTCCAGGGCCTGTCTCATGTTAAAGCTTGTTCTGTAGTATGTTCACAAGTTATTTAATTGTTCTAAAATTACAGCCAGCTCCTGCTGCTGCTATATCATCCTCCCCTTAGAGTACAGCACAAAAGCCTGTTAGAGATTAAAGGTAAAATCAGCAAGAGCTCTCTATATATCATCCCTTAATAACTCTATTTTGCATAGATATATAATGTTACAGCTTGTTTTCAGGTCATGACCACATAATGAGGCCTCCATCACACACATGCAATTTAGCTACAAAACGTTGCACACTAATCTACCATTACACTTCTTAATAAGGCCGATGATGCCTGCTGTCCAGAGCACACTGGACATAAGCACAATTTTTTCTTGACAACATCAAACCTGTTTCAGGAAATGTACGATCTAGTTCCATCAGTTATAAAACAGGGAAAATATTCATTGAATGGAAAAGTGTTTCCTGATTTTTGGAGGATACTTGGTTATATGTGAATGTGTTGTATAACTGAAAAGACTGGCAAGATACTCAGACAAGGCAAAGAACTGGCCAAAACTGGCAGCAGCAAGATACCAAGGCTAAAAGTGCTGATGTGAAAGAACTGGACTTGTATTCTGATGCAGGTCAGCATGATACTCTCACAGATAAACTAGGGAAATAAGAACCAGGCAAAATCATCATCTAAGTATGCATACCCCATTTCCAGCACTCTGCTGTCAGGCCAAGAGCTGAATAGGGCAGAGGACCTGGTGACACAGGACATAGAAAAGGACGAGGTACTGGAGGACCCAGGAAATTACAGGCTAATCAGCCTCACCTAGATCCCTGGGAAGCTGATGCAACAACTAATTCTTAGAAACCATTTCCAGTCATACGATGTATAAAAAGGTGGTCAGGAGGAACTACTCTTAGGAAGCATGAAAGAAAACCACAAATGGAGCTCCCACCAGTGTAAGAGGCACAAACCCTGATTTACAATAACAAAACCATGTCATCAACAGTAGGTGTTTCTAACGAAAAACAACTGTCATCTTTAGCATTTAAAACACTGTAAACTAGCACCAAATGATCCATTTCTGAAGTGAACAGGCATTGCACACATTATAAATACTGGTCAGTAATGGATAAAGCTTCAAAATTTCCAGGCAGCTTTAATTACCTTTGTTTTGCTTCTTCATGTGGATGGTTGTTCTTTTAAATTTCACTTTAATGTCATGGTAAACTGGAGGGGAAGAAAAAAAAAAAAAAAACCAAAACAACAGGCATTACAGCTAAACTCTTCCTTCTAGAAAAGCTTTAGCTCAGCATATTTAATGAGTACCTTTCTTTTTCAGATCTGTGAATGGGAAGTTGGTTTTACTCTCCTCTGAGCAATTTAATATTAAGGACTAACAGAGGTAAATTTCTGGAATAGGTTAGGAAAGTTTACACATCTGTGAATAGTATGTTACTATTGTATACAAAACAAAGCTTCACTTGAAAAATGGGAAGTGTGTGTTTATCTCCAATGATCCTTACCTAGCTTTGAAGTGAGGTCACATGATTCAATTTAGCCTTCTTCCACATACTCAGATCTTCCTAATAATTCAGCTTCTAACCTAAGATTTCCCCAGAGGCTTCAGCATTCTTGGATTTTCCATACAGAATATTTATCATTCCAATCTTCCTGCTTCTCTCTGCTTCAAAATGAACCCCAAACTCATATCCTCTGGTGGGTGGCTGTTATATAGATCTGATTCAGTGGTTCAGTCTCTGCACAGTGGGTTCTAGCACTGCAGTCAAGATGGCTCATAGAGGACCCCTATGTTAAATAGAATGTAAAACATGGTGGAAATGCCACCAGTTTTTAACCAGATCCCTAAACAGTGTGGAATAATAATGCTCAAGGAATAGATGTGTGAAGGTAACTGCAGTTTTGTATTTGTAAGCTGGTTTTATTATGCTGAATATTTACCTCCACAATGACTTGGTTATTCATATACTCTCTAAGGTACTATCTTTCAATTTTTTTTCTGAAAGATAACTGAATATTTGGTATACTGGTACCATGTCTGACATCAGAGAGGACATGTTTGGTATTAAATTGAATTAACAAAAAGCAACCATGAAACATCATACTTCTCCAGCCCACATTCTCCCTTGGCTGCTGGGCTTTGTCAGCAATACATGGATTGACCCAACAGGGAATCATCTCTGATGTACAAAGGGGAAAAGCACAGACAAGTTCACCATAGAGAAGAGATAAACCACATATTAATTTCTGATAATGGCAATTTATTTTATACACGGATTGACAGACTACGTACTCTGACAAGACCACCATCTAGCTAAAAGAGTCTAGATCTGAGATTTCACACAGCTTGCAAAAGAAGCAAAATAATGCATGAATAATACTAATACAATGCATCAGATCAGACAGGTTTTAGTTAACATCTTTTTATGCTTTTTAACAAGTTGCAGTCAGTTCTTGTCGGTATATTCAGTACTTATTTAGAGTCTAAGAAAATCATAATACTTACTAGTGTGGTTCTGATACCGCTCTATAAAATGTAAGCAGCGTATTGCTTTATTCTTTGCCTAGGGAATAAAAGCAGAAAACATTTTTTTCTTGATTATTTTCTGCAAAGTATTGGAAATTTACCACTGTTCATTTAACTAGACAATAAAAAAAAGCAAGAAAAAAAACCTTTGGAAACAGGATGGCTACATCTAATACACTTATTTTATGGAAATGAAAATGTTCTCTGTAAAGAACTGCTTTCTCCAACCAGATTTAATATTTTTTGAAAATTCTCAATACAGTAACAACTTTATCAAACTTTGTGTATTTTAGCATTGCTACATCGATAGCTTAGTTGAGCATTGTAACACAAACTAGTTAATGCAGATGGACAAATAACATTTTGAAGTCTAAAGGAGCCTTTTAATATGGTCATTATACATGTGTAAGAGAAAATTTTCTACACACTAACTGTATAAGCAGATTGTATGCCATATAGCATTGAAACAAGTGACTATGAGGGTATAGGTATAAGCCATAGAAAAGGGAGCAGAAATAAAATAAAGAGTGCATTAAGAAAATCCCATTGCAAAGCAACCTCATTATGTGTGTCCAAAGAGCAATGAAGCTGGTGAAGGGTCTGGAGCACAAGTCTTCTAAGGAACAGCTAAGGGAACTGGGGTTGTTTAGTCAGGAGAAAAGGAGACTTCGGGGAGAACTTATCACCCTCTGTAACCACTGAGGTTGTAACGAGGTGGGTGTTGGTCTCTTTTCCCAAGTAGCAAGTGATAGGATGAGAAGAAACAGCCTCAAGTTGTGCCAGGGTAGATTTAGATTGGATATTAGGAAAAATTTCTTCACTGAAAAGGTTATCAAGCATTGGAACAGGCTGTCCAGGGCAGTGGTTGCCAACCCTGGAGGTATTTAAAGGCATAGTGCTTAGGGACCTGGTTTAGTGGTGGACTTGGCAGTGTTAGGTTTATGGCTGGACTCTACAACCGTAAAGGTCTTTTCCAACCTAATGATTCTACGATTACTTGTATCAAGGCAGACAAATCATGTATATGGACTTACTTCTTTGCATACACTATAAAGATATTGATCATAAAAAGAAAAAAAAGTGTAGGTATGAATTATATGTGCTTATCATCACGCAACAAGTAATCCAATCAACATACTTTCCGTAAAGCATTCATCCTGTCACCTGCTTTCCCCATTGCAAAACCTGCAAGAAAGAAAAGAGTCACTTTATTACTGAGAAATAGATGAGGCAGGACCTTCATACAGCAAAGGGGAAAAACCAGAAAACTTCACCACCACATTTAGTATCTGTTATCTCCACTCCACTGCACAGGTCATACTCAGAAAATGGTTCAGAGAAAACAACAGAAAGTACTAGTTTAGGAGTTATGAATACCTAATAATTGGATGCCAACTGCTTGTTGTCAAATGAAACAAATCTTATTTTGTGTATTTGTCCAAACTTGTACCAAGCAGTTGAATAATAGTGACTGTTTCAGCCAAAAAGAGTCCAGCCTCCTGCTTAAAAAGAAAGAAGGGAATGAAGAAAACCAAAAGGAATCTGATGCAGGTAAGAGCTCCAAGACCCTAAAACCAATGCAGACTGGGTTTCTATTAGTGAGAGTATCAAAACCAGGTTGTACAGAATAGTGCATCTGCAAAAAAAATGCATGTCTGTAGAACAAAGAACAGAGTCTGTTTTGACTGCCAGTTTACAAACTGCTACATAATCTCTCTGAACCCTCAGACCTACTCCTATTTACCAGGTCAGTGGTAGTGACGAAAAGATTTCACAGCAGTCTCAGAGTATTTGCAGTCAGCTCAGAGCAGGGCATCAACTGACTGTATGGAATGAATAAGAGGATGTGACAACCATTTTCGCTAACTCTGTAGTCCAACAATGTCGAAGTAGATTGAATGAAAATCATTTCATTTCAAATCAGCAGATCTAGCTTCTTTGGTCCTTTGATACAAAACAAAGCGTCCAAATGAATACATACATAGTTTGATTATAAATCTTACTTCTATAAATGAAACTCAAAATTCCTACAGATATTTCAATATTGCCAAGTGGAAAAAAGGTTGGTGGGTTGTTGTTTTTTTTTTTTTTAAGTATTAAAAGTCCCTTTAAGTCAACCTTGCCTCCCAAAGTCCTATTACAAACAATGATTAACTTGGTACCTTTTACATACAGTAAATGCACATACCTGCAGCTCCTTTACCATTTCCAATAGCCACCAAGGCACGTATTGATTTTTTTCTGCCTTCCTTTGCTTTCATACAAAACACATTTTTCACCTGAGGAAAAAAACCAAACCACAAAGCATCTTGTGATGGCACAGTCCAACTGTTTCTGTTTGTTTTTAAAGAGATTCAGTTTACCAAAAAGTAATTAGAGGTCTGTGATGAAACCATCCGATATAAACTGTCTTTGTCAATGGGCATCATCTGCAAGTGGAACACTGGCATAAAGGCATTAAATATGTAATGGCTGCTAGAAGTCTATACTCAGACACAGAAGTTAGCTCAGTAAAGTTTCATTAAAATATCCCCTTTTGTATTTAGCTTCACAACAGATAATGCTCTGCTGCTGTGAGCTTCACGTGTGATTTCAATTGTGATGAAAAAACATGGAAAAAAATTGGAAGTGACATAAATATCTCATTGCCCCCCTCACATTTTAACATATTTTAGAAGCACTCAGAGGAATTATTCGAGTCATGCTGTTGCTTTACATGAGTATAACTTAGCACTGAAATCTACTTGCAGACTGCAGAAGGCAGTTTCATTACTGAGATGACAGCTGCTAAAAAGACTCCATTTAAGAAAGGGGAAGAAGAAAATAGTATTCCATTCCTGGAACTGGGAATGTTTTCAGAAACTCTGCAAGGAATTCAAGCAGAAATGCAAGAAAGCTATTTAGTTTGGAACGGGGGGACACAACTGGGGAGACAGGTGGCCTTATGGTTAGCATTCTGGAAACCTAAACTTGCTTCTGTCTCTGCTACAGATTCCCCCTATGTGACTCGATGCAAGTCACTGCATTATAGTCTCCCACCTTGAATGACCTAATGTATCACCAGAGATCCTGCCCAGCTGGCTCCTGTTCTAGTGTCCTTGGTTTTGTTTACATATTAGAATATATTTTTACTTAAATATAGACATATATTTTCATATGTATTTTATATACTGTATACAATGAACTATATATAATACATATCTCACATGTAATGTAATGTAATATAACATATATAATACAAAAAATACATACACATATAAAATAACTTACTGGATGTTGCTTGACTGTGTCTTAGAATTACCAGTCACAAGATTCAACGTACTTCATGGTTCACTTCTCCCCTTTCTTTCAAATGCACCAGGGCCTACTTTCTTGAAGCCTCAATATGATTTCCATAATTTATCACAACAGCTAAATTAAACATGCATTACTGATATACAAATTAAGCAGTGCCCCCCCTTTTTCCCTGTATGTAGTTCTTCAGTAAGCTAGACTAGTTGTAGTGTTGTATCTGAAAGCAGGTTATTATACAACACTTGGTCATGGCTTAAACATGCTTCCTGAAATTCATACACCACTTTCCCCACACACACACACTCCCCGCCAAAAATCCCCTCCCACCCCAAAAAATTCCACTGACATCACAAGGTACAGATTAGGAATGAGTGCTTCTGAAAAAATCCACCTTGCTTTCATTAAAATAAAGATGCTGTTAAACTCAAGGTGCACATTCTAGAGAGCACTTTGAAGAAATATCATCTTTGCTAATGGCTTATTCCGAGCTATTTTTATTTCTGCAATCTTATTGCTTACAAGCAGAAGCTAAAAAAACCAAGCCCCCTAAGATGAAAGTACCTGTGGAAATAGGCTATTTACAGAAAAGGCAACATGATTATGAAAGAAGAGAGTGAAGTAGAGTGATCTCCCCAGGAGCATCAAGAGCATATTATTTTTGCTGTGCACACACTTTTTTGTCTTCCACTGCCAATCTGAATAAGTACGTGTAAAAACTCAAAAGTTGGCATGTATATTGTCAAAATCAGAGGATGTGATGTTTGTAGAAATCTACTCAAGAATTATTTTTCTCCCTTTCCAGAAGGTGGCAATAAAGACACATGCAATGATTTCTCCAGAAGGCTTCTTAAAACTGCACTTGTCAGCTGTTTCTGAGCAGCTCTGAAGGAAAACGTGTTCAGTCACCCATCACAATCAGTGCTACTGCATCTCTCCTGAAACACTGTGAAGGCCTTTCAAGTTTGATAATGTACACAGGCAGCTATGACTACTGAACAACACTGTCCTTAGATTCTCCCTGCCACAGCCCCATGCCTCCTCACATCTAAGCAAGCAGTGCTCCTCTGGAGTGCGCTCAGCACTGCTTCCTTTCCATCTTGAAAAGAAAGCATGCAGCTTAAAGCCTATCATTAAACTGCATTGGAATTAAATAATATACAATGAAACAGTGTGACACTTTTAAAACAGCATGGCCTCTGAAAAGTGACTGAAACTAAGACACAATTACCCCTATTTACTAGATTGCCACTCAAGCTGGATTTAACAATAATTTTTTAAATCTGAAAACAGATGCATTCTCAAGCTTAATCACAGTGTACCTCAAATTGACTGTCTCCCTGCACCCATTATCCAGTGGTCATAGCGCAAATTCACCTAGATCCCTCCCTAGTTCTCCCTTTGGTTCCTGCCCCAGACATCCCACAAGTCTTGTGCAATACTAGAATTCTCTTCCCCTGCATTACATGTGTCCCCTATCCCTCAGCAGTAACCCCCACATAGTCTGTAAGGTGCTCTGGAAAGCCACATCTTAATAGATGTCATCCCTGGACCACGGGGCTGATGCCACTCCAGTACAGCCCCAGGAGGAGCCAAACAGAGCGTCTGTTTCTCCGAGTCTGTAATTTTGGCTCCCCTGCCTGCCTTCGTGCTCCTCTGGTCTGTGCACATGAGACACCAATGCATTTACGGTTCTCCTGTGATGGTCTTGGGAGGAGTGCTGGCAGGGTGTCACTTGGGTTCCTTTACCTGCTATTGCCTCTGCACTCCTTTGTGTATGGGCAGAGACGTCTTTTTATCACATAACCTAACAGTCAGTGCTCTCTCCATCTTGGTCATCAGTAGAATGATTCTCTCTTGAGGAATCTGATTCAGCAGCTATAACCTCAGAAGCAGAAAGATTAGAACAAGCCATCCTGCTTGCAGTAAATCCACCCCCCAAGTACTCAAGGCAATGGAGAAACTGCAATACAGAAAACAATCTGAACTCTTCTACCCCTCGCTCAGCAAACAGATGAAAGTTTTTGACCAGGCACTTGAAGTGTTTTTCATAGCAGTTGAGTCATCACAGCTCTGGGACAAACCCCAAGTGCAGTTCTCATCCAGATTAATGAGCCAAACCTGCAGAGAAACTACTGCCTAAACTGTAGTTAGTGCTGATAGTTTTCCTGTGGAACTCTCTCATTTTTATAACTCATGAGGAAAAATAAGATGGCTCATATGCCCTACCAACACAGCATGTTGTCTATTGTGGCTTCATACTACAGCTAATATCTGAGTACAGATCCTTTGGATTAACCCCACAATAATGCAAGCCTAAAAGGAAACAAATGGCTTTGTTTCCTTTCCAAAGGATGATCCATAATCATGCCAAATTATTACCCGCTTAAAAGCTTCTGAATGTTCTAAAGGCCAATTATTTCATCCATACTGCCTGACAGGTAAAAGGGATAAAAGACTGAATTATTTAATCAACAGAACCAGTGTAAGGTGGTATCCCTAAATGCTACTTCAAGAGCAGGCCAAAACTCTTGAGAACCCCAAGAATATCAGAAATGAATTCTAGTACACAGTTCTTACCTCTCGCTCTTTCCTCTGACAGGTTGCTTCAGATGCTCTCTTAGAAACTGTCTGAAATTTTCATTGTCAGTCTAAAGACACTGTCAGTATCATCCAGGGAACAGAAAACTTCCCTGTAGTTTTAAAAGCAAAATCTAGAGCTTCAATACCCCAAAAGTACTTTTGAGCCAATATCTCACTTGAAGTAAATTATTACTCAGATAGTATCCTGTCTACCATATAATTTTTCAGTCAAAGATGTCAAACAATGGATCTCAGACACTGTAATTTCATGCATCATTTCCTTTTCACAAGCCTTTTTTTTATTGCACCCTTTGCAAAAACAACAGCTAGAAAATAATTTCCAATGACTTACAAGAAGAAAAGAAGGGTTTAGACTACATATTAAGGAATATTCTTTTTGGTACAAGTAACAAGTCTACCGAGATTAATTCTGTGGTCTTAAAACAAATACGTACTCATGGGGTTTTTACTGCTTCATGGAAAATTGAAACTATGGTCTTATACTCCCTACAAACAACCTCCTGCTGCAGATAGACAATTTATTTTTGTTTAGTGGATGCAGAACAAATGACGACAGAGTGATATAGTTAGTAACTGTCTTCTGTGTTCATATTCCCTACAGTCGCATGCACTTTTGTGGCAATACATTTAGGAATACGTAAGAGAGGTTCTTCATATCATTTTGACCCAACGAACCTAAGCTTTTTTGGATTTTATCTGTTTTCCACATGCCAACATAGAGCTACTGCTTCTGAGGCAAGTTAATGCTCTTGCTCTGATTCTGGCTAACACGCAGCTCATGCTAACGCCTGGCGTATGCTCAAGCAGCTCCATGAGGTCAAAGGAAGAGCAACACAGGCAAACATCATGCCCAAGAAGGTCATTATTCAGCCACTGCCACCTGCAGCTTACCATCCCCTGCAGTGATCATCCCTGCACAGTGATTGCCAGGCAGGCAAATTCACAATCCCCTAGCTCATGGCAGTTGTACAGACCAAACTTCCAAGGTGGATGGTATAAATATGTCAGGTTATCCAAAAAGATTTTGAAATGGATCCAACAGCAGTGCACTGCTGAGGTTTTCACGCTTCCCCTGTGATACAGGGAAGCACTGTGACAAAGGAGCAAGGATGAGAACTCAATGTTAGTTTGGCAACTATTTCACTCACAGCTGCACAAGTTACAAGTTGAAAGTTACAAGTTATGAATTAGAGAACTTTTGATTTAGAAACCTCATGAATTAAGTGATGAACTAGTGAATTCACATGTTAGACTAGTCAGTACAAAGGGGATTCAGCACTTGTTTGATGTGTGTGTTTTCCTTCCTAGTAAGCTCATAAGATAAAGTTTAATTTCCAGAGTATGCTCCCCGTCATGAAACACTCAAAAGGGACACTTTCAGGTCTTACTGATTACTAGGTCTCACTTCCTAATTTTGATTGCACTACTAGTACCACTATAATACAGGATATCATGTAAGCTACTTTACTTACTATGTTACCATGTTGACTTTGGAGAAAAATAGAAGAAAAATTTATCTGAGAATGGATGATACACAAAATTAAGCCTTCCAGTTAAAATAAGAATGGCATATTTCAATTACAGTCATAAATTTTAATTACCATTATTATTACATTGTGTTGATGTAAACAAGGTAGTAAATACTACCTCCAGTTCTAGTCACAGAAATTCTTCTTATATGAAATATATGAACAAACAGGAAACGTGCCTTCAGGTTGGCAGGGAAAGAAACAAACAGGTAGCCCAAATCACCCACTCTAAGTAGGAAAGCCTGTAGGAAAGCCAGAAACAAACCCAATATGCAATCCCTGCTGTTGTCCCTTAACACTCTCTCAAGCTAGCTTTATCTCTCTGACAACTTTAGCTCTAATTTACATGAAAATCTGACCTTGTTTGTACCCTATTCTACAGCAGGGAAAAATCAAGTTTGCTTTTCTGTTTCGACACTATGAGAAAACACTTTAATAAACAATTTCTCACTTATAGCAAGGGAGCACAGTCTTTTTATTAGCATAACCAAGACAGAAAGAGGCTTTTGTATCTTTGTCCATAAAACAGTAATTTAAAGTGGCTTTCAGTTTCTTGCTGCGAAGTATAATTTCCAAACAAACATTACTTTAATCTCCTGTAGTGTTGTAAAGATAATGGAAAAGACATACAGAAATAGCCATCTATTTAAAATAAGAATGCTAAAAAAGATCTGTTTATTTCAAAACTCATACTATCAGAAAATGACTGGACTCTATTATCTTGGGCTCACTACTGGTTTCGAATACAGAACTTTGTGCTGCTGCTGCTATTCTTTTAAAAAAAAAAACAAAAAACCCAACCCAAACCACCAAAACCAACCCATTCCTCTCACTCAGTTCACAACTGTGGCAACCTCATGTAACAGTGGAGCCTCAGCCTGCTGTTTTATTATTCAAGTATAATAAAGCATTGAAACAATTTCTATAGCACAAGGAAGCACTGCATAGCATTTTGTTGTTTAATAAATCTAACTGCAAATCATAATGCCAGCACAAAAAGGCCAGCTTTAGTAAATACCTACTATATAGTAAACAAACTGACAGTCAGTCGAGACATGTCACAGTAACAAAATAGCAGCACTTTTCTGCAATGTGCCCTTTCGATTAACTGAAAGCGCTTCCAACTGCAGGGCTCATTAACAAAAATCACTTCTATGAGCAGTGCCCATGCAACTCAGCTATCACAAGTTGCTTTCCAACACAGACACAGCTAAAGGCTAAGCGGTCTGGTCTCTGCTCCATCAGAGTCAAAGCCCTTAGTGCCCAGTCCAAAACCTTATTTACTTAAAGGGGCTTTAACAATATGTGTGGGTTTTCCAAACCCCACAACAATCTCTTGTGTGTACAGCTACTCCTGATCTAAGAGTAACTAAAAAAACCTCAAAAAACAAACAAACAAAAAAAAACCCAAAAGAAAGAAGAAGGTTTTTCTGATTCTTCAGCATCCCATATGAAACCACACATCCCTGTGATTTTAAACCTGAGAATAATAGATTAATTTTGTGTGTTAAAATAAGAATGTATGAAAAGCGTATGGTGCAGTTCAGGACATCTCATTAATGCTCACATAAATGTTCATTTTTATTGCATTTATCATTCTCAACATAATCCCTAAAATACTACTCGATGGGAATTTGGTATGTATAGGGATCACCTGATCCACTTGGATATGATAAGAAGATCAACGGTTTTTTTTGCAATAATGCCATCCTTTAAAGGCTGTTTCAGAGAAGTCTGGACAAATGCACATCAGCATATTTAATAAAGAATAGAAGCATGCTACCCATTTATTACTGAAATAAACCACCTGTGGCATTAAGTGCAAGTTTGCTACTCATTTTATTTCCTGACATCTCTAGGCACCAATGACAAATCTGACAATAATATATTAGAGATACTTGAGAAAACAGAAAAAATCTTGATACCGAACTCATTTGTATAGGCTTATATTCATGTCTGTTTAAATATACATGTCATATATGAACTGTCAGTGAAGGTCAGATCCTTTGATAAATGTTATCTTAAGACTTAGACTGAATACACTCACTAATGTAAAAGATATACCTCATTAAAGTAACTTTAATTTATTTTGTTCTTGTGCATACCAGCACCACTTTACGCATTCTGTTGAAGATTCTGGTAAGTCAAAGTTGATCTTAAACAGCAATTTGGTTTTAAAATAAAGAGTGATCATTGTCAAGATAACAGATGGGACCCTACAAATACTGATCTTACTCCAGGTGCTGGAATGCTAAAAAGTTAAAAATGAAAAAATTTTGAGGACAAAAAAGTTTAAAGACAATTGAGGTCTGGCAAGAAAATCAGTGCTTGGCATTTATAACTTACTTAGAGATATGCAGGGCAGAACAAAGTTGCTGTCTCAAAGAGATTAGTCTGAATATGAGATTTTAGTATGACCACAATGCAAAATCTTGAGACTGAGTAACTGTTTTCAAGTGCATCTTACTAACTAAGAACCAGTTTTGTCAAACAAAGCATTTAAAAAGAATTTGCATGAAGGAAAATCAGCTCTACTAACAGTATATGACAGTGCATGATAGGGATATCTCTTGTGGACTTTGGTAGTAGAACACAAGGCGCTGTGAGTGAAACTAAATAGAAATTCAAAACACAAATAGATTCTTTGGAACAAATACCTTGTCTGGACACAGGTACAACATAATACTGGTTAAAAATAGTGGTAAGGTTTCAAAGACTTGTTTGGTAAGTGAAGCTGTAGTAATGACAAGAGTAAGGTGATGAACAGTCATCTCTATGCATATAAAACTGTGTAACAACTCAATTGACAGACAATTTTATTGTGATAAAAGCCTGTCAACATTCATATTAAGCAAAAAGACACACTGTGCATCTATCACAGAATGTATACTGATTGAGGTTAAGACCTTGGCTCTCAGATGATAATGAGAAATGAGAGTTATCTCTTTCTCCAAGCAGCAGCTAGACTAGTATAGTTTTTCAATAATTAAGCAGTTAAATATTAATTGCAAATAAAGGTTCTGTTTACAATCCTGAAAGGAACATAAATTTAATAAGCAATTTCAGTCGTAGGTAAGTAAATACAGGAGAATGTTCTAAAGCGACAAGTTTAAACAATTAGTCATAGACAACATGGGTTCATGAGGGAAAAAGTCATCTTTAACTAACTTAATTTCCTTTTATGATAAGATCACCCATCTAAGCTGACTGAGGGAAGCCAATAGATGTGGGGTTTTTTTTTGATTTTAGCAAAGCTTCTGAAATTGTCTCTCCCAGTATCCTTATGGACAAAATGTCCAGCATATGGCTAGACATGTCTATAAATTGAGTGAACAATTAGCTGACAAGTCTGGCTCAAAGGGTTATAGTAAATGGGGTACATGAGGCTGCCAGCCTGTCACCAGTGGGTTCAATTTTAGGGCCAACACTGTAGTATTTTTATAAATTATGTGGATGCAGGATTGGAATGTACATTAAGAAAATTTGCCAACGATGCTAAATTAGGAGGAATTGTGGACTTCCTTAAGGGTAGAGCGACCTTACGGTGAGATCTGGATAGAGAGCTGGACCATCACCGAGCATATGAAATTTAACAGTATTTCTTCCCAGAAGATAGAATAAGTTAAAACATCTAGGACAAGTGAATATTTTATTACTTGAAAGGCATAAAAAATGAGATCTTCATTCTACTCACTCTGTGCCGTGTGCAACCGCTCCCTCTTCTTTAATTCCTTGTTTTACAGGCAGAGTTATACAACTTCCTATCTGTAGTTTGTCTGAGAAATAACCCTACCTCTTTACTATGGTAAATTTTTCCCTCTTACGGTTGTCTGTGAACTAGTAAAGCTTTATTTGCAGGCATTTACCATTTCAGAGATACTCAAAACCACCTTTTAATTCGATATCATTTGCTCAGCAGAGAAGATAAGGCCCCAATGAAAAGAGGAACAGCTGAAACAGAATACCAGACTAATTCCTACTGCTGTAAGATTGACTTGGCAAAGGCTAGTTAAATAACTGCAAGCTCAATATAAAATAGTGACAATTATTTGAAGTCCTTAAAAAGATTTGTAATGCTTACCTCAATGACTCTTGTTTCAAAATCTTCATAGGTTTCTGTTGGGAGAAAAAAATAGGGCATTACATTTCCTTGTATTACTTATCTAACAGCACAGCTCTCTGCAGGTGGTATAATTTAAAAAGGACACAATTTTTATGTAACTGTAATTTATAAATTAATCTCAGCAGTAAGTAGAAAAGGTAAGAATAATTTGAACAAACATATCTAAAGTGAGCTTTCTTAGTTGCTTCCTTTAAAAAGACCTCAAATACGGTTTTTTTACTTGACACAATTCACTCAATCATTCAATTTTTTAGAATAAGGCCAGTGACAAACAGCATCTTATTTATAAAGCATAGGTTTGGGTGTTTTGGGTTTTTTTTAATTTCTTCAGTAAAATCAACTTATGTGAAGAAAACTAGTTAGAAAAAAAATTCAGATAAATGGTAACTTCTCAGAAAGTGTAATACTACTTGTTATAATTACAATACAGCTTGTTATAATTAATAGCTAACAACTGTTATATATATTCATTGTGCTCTGTTAGGGACCCCAATCTCCAACTGCAATCAATAAATCTTCCATAAATGCAGTACCATAAATGCAGGGTATTAAAATGGAAGACTGTCCAATCTAAACAACCAGAGTAGCATACAGGAAGAAAAATAATCACTTTTTAAATGGTAAAGCAAGACATACAAATTTAACTACTTGCTTTGAACATCACAAAGAAAGCAAAGCTGACAGAAAAACTCAGACATCCTCAGAATCTGTTGAGTATTTTAATCACAGGCTAAGCTATACATCCTTCTTTCAGAAATCACTGCAACTCACCACTTACACTGAAGCCTTTTTTGTTAAATTATATCTGACATCCTTCCTCTTTCTTTCCAGCTGCAGAAATGCTTTGAGAAATAACTATCCACAGCATGTTATGAAAACAGAATGTTTTGGGTTTTCACTGGCTGGCAGTGAAATCCTTCCCTAAATACTACTCTAAAACTGCAAATGAACCTCCAAGTTCATATCCACTAAGCAAAGGCTGTAAATGGTTAAAAAGCAAAAGGTAATTCAACAAATGGGTCACTTCCATAATGACCTAACTATTATGCAATATTATTCAGAATATTCTGAAACTTCTATTAGGCAATCAACAGGGATTCAAAGAAATTGCAAGTATTTCTTAATACGTGTTTCTGTGAACTACGAAAAAGGGGAGGATAAACCAAAACAATATATAGCCACTTCAAATAATCACAAATCACGTATCCAGGATTCATTGGGTTTATTTCTCCTACCACCTTGACACCGCCAAGAAAATAAAATTCATACATGCATAAATGTTGTTTGCAACAGCTGCCACTTCTTTTAGTGGAATAAACTACTTGAAGATATATTTAAATTTAAAAACAGCACAGTCTTGTGTTCAAAGTATGAAACTAGAACTATGAAATTTTCTCAACTTTCTCTATATTCCACCACTGACTTACAGGGAATTTGTAACAATCTATTAATTTCTCAGATTTTTCAGTTGTAAGATTCAGTGACAGTCTGCCAAGTCCATTGCTACGTCACTGCCTTCCGTGGAATATTTGCTTTCAAGGTAATAAAATAAAACACGGAGAAGTAAATATAGAAAAGCTTTCATTTGTGTACTAAAGCATTATGTTGATATTAAAATAGAATGAATTGCTCTTAAAAATGAAGACAACAAAAAAAAAAATTTAAACAGATTGCCAGGCAAGCTCTCCTTAAATGAACAAGGTAAATCTGAGGAAAACCACGTATCTTAGGCACTACAGCAACACAAGCCACAAAATCATCTATTCCAGCTACAGGAATGGAAAACCTGAGAAGGGAATGGAGAAATAGCAGACAGCAACAATGGCATTAGTTTATAAAACAGAAAGCCACAAAAACTTCAATCTACATGGACAAAAGCAATAGATCACACTGGAAAGACAATGCTCTCACTGCCTTATGGCTCAGTTCAAAGCATGGCTGAATTTTTAGTTAACATCCAATAGAATGTAACCAGATAATATTCACAGACAGAAAATAAATTGATAAACACAAAGCATCAGGCAGACTGGGGAACAAAGGTGACTGCAAGATCAGGCAACAATATAATCATGATTACATGCATGTAATTTCCCATTTATGTTGACTTGTTGCAACATATGTTCCAAGACGCAAGCCTGCACTGGGATAACATATTCTTGGACAAAGAGAGCTCCGAAAACATGAATAAGCTTAACACTTGGAATGACTGCAACAACCCTGAAACAAGAGTGCTAGGAATAAATAAACAAACAAACAAACAAACAAACAAATTCGACTGTTTGTCTTAGCTCATCTTACTAGAAAAGCCTAAAGAAAGACAAAAATAAACATACAAGCATCATTAACTACTTCACAAGAAGAACTCAGCTGAATGAGTAACAACTCATTTTCGTATTTAACCAGTCAAAAAGAATTAGGCTTCTAAATGTTAAACAAAGCTACTATAGAATTTCTAGTGGTTTGAATCAGAGCACTGTAAAAAAAAGTTAAGGTCATCACTCTATGTACAGGACTTTTAGTTTCACTATGATGATTTAACAAGACAGCAAATAAATAAATAAATATCTTCTATTAGCTACATTCAAACTACATCATCTTTAACCACATTTCATTATTTGACTAGGAAAAAAAGCCTGATTAAGCCAACAGGATCCTTTAAGAAACCACAAAAAAACCCCATGGCTATATTTCATACTCCTGTAACAGTCTATAACATAGTATGTTACTCTGTGATACAATATAACATAATACAGTCTACGACATAGAGTCTAACAGCTATATTAAACTAAGCAGTGATTTAGCAAGTTTCACTTGTGTTAACACAACTTGTTCTTTGATTTAGCTGCCTTGCTTCATGTATGGGCATGTAAAAGAGAAGAACTAAAATCAATTTTCAGTTGCATGAAAAGCCTTGATCTCACTTACTCCAAGCCCCTTATCAGAAAGGCCAAGTAAGACTAAGACACATAATCAGTTTTCTTACCTCCATTAGGACCTGGGTCAGGAGGATCCAGGAGGACACCTCCCCAACACTTTCCACTCCATCCTCCCTGCCTCTTAATTTTTATCTTTCTTCTCTTCTCAAATGTATCCCTCTGCTGAATAAGTTCTGACTGAATTCTCTCTCGTTCTTCTTTTTTTCGTTGTGTAATTGTCTGGACTTGCCCACTTTGTATCACAGGAGCGTTAAGACCGGGCCAGAGGAATCCAGAACGTCCTTAAAAGTAACAGAAAAAAACATGGTTTATGCCAGATTAAGAATGAAACCCTGCACACTGGAAAAATGCAATAAAATGGAAGGTTCTCACATATTTCAAGTGCCTTTTATGATACAGAATTTATATTTAAAAAACAAGGACACATTAAACAATCAGGATTTTTTTTTAAAGACAAAAATATATCAAACAGTTCTGACATCAAAGAAATTAACAGCAATTCATTGATTTATTAAACCAAGAAACATTATACGTGAAAAGGTCAGGACATGTCTTCAGCCCCTTATTTATGAATCTACCTTCACCAATCGCCTGGCCTTTATTCAGATTCTTCCTTAGCTTTTTCTTCCTTCTCTTTCCTCTTCCTTTCTTTACTCCCACACCAGTCTCCGCCAAAGCTCCTTTCCACAGCTCATCAGCTGTCACTGAAATAAAAAAAGCTTTCATAAGCATTGTACAAGTACAGCTTACATAGAAAACTGAAGTTGAACATAAAAAAACCCCCCAATTTGAACTGTTAACCCTTGCTTGACCTTCACTGGGATTTAAACTGCCTTGCTAAGTGATTCTCTACTCTCTGTATATACATCTGGAGCAGAGATGTGCCTCTACTGATGACTGCAATTGGGTAGGCACACAGCCACGTGCATGGGTTTTTAAATCGATTTTGAAAATTCTTTTAAGGCAAACATTCCTAACCAGTAATCAGTGAGGTTATTAATTCCCAGATCACTAAAAGAAAATCATTCATTAGAACTCTGCAACAACACCTGTAAGCACTTATCCAAGGACAAATATCAATGACAGCCAACTTGAATCACTCCTAAAATTATCCAAGGATTAGCCTGCTTTAAAAAGCCACAAACCACAAGAAGTTAACCAACAACATAAATCTGCTGCTGTGTTTCACCCAGGGGCAATGTTACTATGGCAGTTTAAATCTCATCCTCTCTAATTAGAAACTGATTTTGTTTATTTGAAGTAAGAAAAAAAAATCCAGTAAATGCTTTTAACTAGGGAAATTAAAATAACTATGCTGAAATAGCTACAGTTTCCCATCAGCATTTCATGCATGCTAGATAAATGCACACGAGAGTCCTGACCCACAGACTGGCAAATGCATTAGAACTGGGGAAGCTCTGCTATGTTGACAACATGGTGTGGGCCAGGAGCTATCCAAGATTTCCAGAGGTATCACTAGATGTCCAAGTTTATATTAAGATACAAAGATATGACACCCATCTTTTCAGTCAAAAGCCTTTTCAAAGTGGGATGCATGACTGTATGGTATATGCGCTATCCCCGGAGACGTTAAGGCTGGGCTGATGTGGTTCTGGGCAACCTGATCTAGTTGAAGATGTCCCTGTTCATTGAAGGGGGGTTGGATTAGATGAACTTTGAAGGTCCCTTCCAACCCAAACTATTCTATGGTTCTGACTGTGATTCTTGTTTGAGAAGTACAATCCTGAATCAAGTAGCCAAAGCTCAGTACATGGGGAAAGCAAGTGCACATGGAAGGACACACAAGTCGAGAAAGCTACAAAACAGCACTCCCTCGAGATGGACAAGAGCCTAGAAAGTCACTATATACACAAACAACATACTGCACAAATAGTACAAGCCAAAATATGCAATACAGATTTCAGCTGTATTACAGACAAGTGGAAAATGCGTACTATAGACAAACAAAAATGCCTATCGATAACAGCATTTATCACACTTCCTATGTGCTGTGAGGCAAGAATTGTATTTGCTCCTGGGTAGGCTTTAGTCCCTGTAGAAAAGAAATTTTTGTCTTTTCTAGACATTCAAGTGAACCCTAATGTCCAGAGGTTTATGGTTAAAAAAAAAATCCCACAAACAGTAAATGTAACATCAAGTGGCTTGAAAACAGCATCTGAACTGTCAGCCACTAAAAAAATTTCCAGCTGATTACAAACTGATGCATGTAGCTGTGTGCTAAAGAAATAATAGTAATTAAAAAAACTGCTGCTGCACAGAACTCACTAAACAGAAAAACTTAACTGCTGACTCGACGCGTTACTTTCAATAAAGGTCAAACGGTGATGGGTACTACGCTGTCTACAGCTAGTGAATATTACCCTAAGATGACACTGCATTAAAGTTCAGTCAGAAAAGAACTGGTGGTAAGTAGGAAATCCATGATGCAGCTTTTGATGTTCTAAAGTGGACTATAGGATTCTCACAAGAGTTGGAAGTCTGACGATCAATTATGTTAAGCTTCTTAGCTTATTCAGAAAACACTGTGTAACTAGCAATCTATTTTTCTTCATGATAATGCTGCTAGCCTGGAAACTTGGAATTCCAATAAAGGTATTTACATTTTCTTTGCAAGGTTATTTTTAAGCTGGAACAGTTCCCCAAGCTGCTGCAGTTTTGTGTGGCCTCATGAAGGGTTGTAACAGCTACAAACCAGGCTGCAGAGGGGCAGCAACAAGCAGTTGAGACACACGAACAGGGAGCTCTTGAGGTGGTTATACACTCACAAAAACCCCAGCACTTTGAGCTGCGTTCTAAGTATCTGTATGATAAGATCACTTAATTCCAGTAGAGGAAAGCAGCAAAAGGAGATTGTTTTGTACCAAAGGAGACCAGTCAATGCCAACAGATCCTGCGAGATAAGGTCAGATTGAGTCAAGTTTTGGCCTCAAGCACTGCACAACTTCTGACAAAATTAAAACCAGATGAAAACATCACATTCAGGAGCGAAGTGCAGTTCATCTAATCAGTCTGTAACAATACCATCATGTGCTTGGAAAGCAGCTGAATTTAATGAAACATCAGGAGCCTGCAGGCTACAGAGCTGAGAGTTCTTTGTAAGATGGCAGATATCACACTGATTTTAAGTGACAAGAATGGAATATGGAAGGGATAGGCTGCAGTCAAGAAGATTACAATGGTGGGGATACTGCTTACAATAGACAGGCAACACAGCAACAAAGAAAAAACCTGACCATAAGAAAGATCAATTTGACTTGGCAGCAAAGCACCAAAATGATTCAAGAGCACATACATAGGCAGGAGAAATGAGCTGTAGTGGAGAAAACTCGAATCAGAACCGGGAGTTGCTGTATTGCTTTTTGCATTTGCAGGTGCTCAGAAATTCTCTGAAGGTATGCAATCTCTTAGCGATTTATGGCCTTTCCTTTATTTTGCCTTTTTAAACTTTGTATTTTGCATGCTTTCCTCCAGAACTAAAATAGACCCTGTCATAAAAGCCACCACATTTCTACTCAGTTACCAAAAAGCACATAGCTACTAACTGAAAAAAACACATAAGAAAATGTGGCATATATAAAACTTTATTTTATAGGTTAGGAAAAGATCGACTATTTAATTTTCCTGAGAACATTCTTTATGAAGCTGATTGCTAACAACCACTAACAGTAAGTTTGCATGACACCATTCCATTCTGCTTAATCCACACAGGAGATGTTTGTAATATTTTGAAAAGGATTTGATTTTGTGTCTTTTTATACTGTCCCTGAATTTCAGGAACCCGACAGTCCCAGAGCACACTTCAGAGGAAGATTAGTATTAGATCACACCTCAGTAACTTACAAGTATTACTGAAAAGACTTGCTTTAAACTGTACCAGAAAACAGTATCCTAGATCCTGATAAACCAAGATTAACAGCACATTTATTTGCCTCCTGCAAGATGAGTTCCCAGCTTGCTTAGAATATGAACTACAGAAAAAGACAAGTAGCAGTAAATTGGAAAACTAAAGGGAATAAAAACGAGAAGAAAGAATCAACTTTGTAAGACAGCTATGTAGGCTCACTTCTACTTACAAGCAATTTTTCCTTAAGCTTTTTAATGACAAATAGTCTCGTGGCATCAGAGCAGTGGAGATCCAAAGACAATAATATTAATCATATAATAAAAAGACTAACGAACGTGTTACAATAAACATGCATCTTTCAATGTGCTGTTGCCCACTAATGCTGTTACATCTACGCATCTGTATTACCTCAAGGAACTTAGTAAGGTCTTTTCAATCACTAACATTCTCTTCCAGGTTTCAGCTTGGAATACACACTTTTATTAGCAGATGAATTCTAAAAAAGTATGGTATTTCAACCCCTTTCCTTCTCCAGACATCAGTGGGTTTGCCATTTCCAAAGAAAAAAAAGGATTTTGAAAAAATACTTTACACACAACATGAAAGAGCATCTGCAAAGGGAATGTGCTGCTTACAAACTGCATGATAAATTATGCAGTCTAGACTCAGCTGCTTCATGACCACAAGGAGATTTTTTTTTTTTCCCCTCAGAGGCAGGTCAAAGGCTTAAAAATCAACTCCTCTAGGAATCAAACTGCAGAAGCCTCACTACACTCAGGTGCAGAGAGCACTTCCTTGACCTTGTCTTCCCTGACAAACACATGCTTACCCACCTACAGGAAAAAGAACACACTCTTGTCAGATCATTTACAGGGCTTCAAAAGCAGCCCAATTCATAGAAGAAAAAGCCACCTAGAGCTGTAAATAAATAAAAAATTTAAAATATCCATGTCACAAATCACTGAAGGTTGTGAGGTTTTTCTAAAGAAGCGTCCCTATATCCTCATCCAATTCTTACTTTCTTCCAATAGCATGAGCTGCTGTTGCAGACAGGATGCTCAGTTAGATGGACATTTGGTCTGATGAGGCAAGGCTTTTCTCACACTCTAGAAATTCATTTTTGCCTTACTCCTCTAAAGACATTACTGTAAGGTATAATTTTCATATTCAGTATCTGTTGATTCTGAAACACATTTCTGAAAGAACACTATGGACTCTGTAATTTCTTAGAAAACACACACATTTCTATCACCTCACCACAACTGGGATCACTGATGACTGATTAAGAATAGGCCAAGCTTTAAACAGGTATAAAAAGCAAACAATGGGCCTGCGCTCAGAGCTGCTCTGTCGGTATAGCTGAAATTGGATGAGAATAAGGAAAACAGTATGTCACTTATTTCTACAACTTTGCCTTTGAGGTTTGTTGTAGAACAAGACACCATTGTATAAGATGTTAAAAACAAACCCATACCCACTCTTTTTCTCTGACGTAGTTATACTTTCAAAAGTCTAACATTATGGCTAACAATTTAAGGATGTGCATCTCTGATAAGAACCATATAACTGTACAGTAGATAGCGAAAAGTCTGTTCATGTCCCAGACAGCTTATAAACAAATTCTTTACTATCGAGAATTGCATTTCAGTATTTGTTCTGAACAGGCAAAGCCTCCAGAGAAAGGTCATTCTGTCAGTGTTCATGAACAATTAATATTAAGTCATGCTCCTAAAGCAGGATATGCTGAGAGTCCAGAAAGATGATGGAGTTAATCTTCATAAAACTTTTATTATATAGTTATTATCTACTATTGGAATTAAAGTGAACACAGTAATCCACTCACTTTTAAATTAAACAAGTTCTTAGCGACAACTTCACTGCCAATAAATTGATATCCCATCAAATAAGAGTTTTTATCATGGCACTGATATAATGAAACTAATTTATTAAGCAGACTCATCACTGCGGAACAGGCAAAGCTGGATTATTCCAATTACACTGGATTTTATGATCTCTTAAAAAATGACAATTGCAACCCCATCTCATCAGAGCTAACTGAAATAGTCTACAGGAGTTCTACACATTAAGCTTTCCTTGTAAAATGACAGCTTTCTTCAGATAGTTAGAAAGCCCAATAGAAGTTAATTTTTCTTAAAACTCTTGATAGGTTTTAGAAAACAATGGCTTTTAACCTACACTTCCGCTATTTTTGATAACAGATAACAACAATATTCTGGCATTCTTTCACCAATTTAACCAAAACTAATTATCAAGGCCAAAGAGAACTATGGTCAGGTGCTTCCTCAATTTGAAAAATGGAAGACAGCAATGACTAAAATGCTGTTCAGAAATCTTATCAAAACTTTCAAACCTTTGGTAAAGCTACACATCCCAGTAATGGCCACCTTTCAGTAGAACCAATTGATGCCTAAACCTGCTAGTTCTGGTGAAGTACACCATGAAAGGAATCCTCCGTCACATGCCAAGGTGCTGTATCACTGTAAAATTTAAAATGCTGTATTTTGTTAAAGCTGCATGCTGTTAATCTCAGAAAATTAATCATTCTGCCACTGTCATTGCAGGTTATGTATATATCCATTATGGGAAATCAAAATTTACAATTGAAATTTTTTTAGGAACCAGTGTTTAAGTCACAACAGCCTATATAACATCCCAGTAAGATTCGAAAACCGTTTTGTCAAAATCAGTATGTTCATCCCAAACGAGAGCTGCCCTTGCTACTTCCTTTATCTCCAAACTGCAACTGCCTGCCATCATGTGACATCATAGTTTCTCAACTCCCTGCCTAATCCCAGACAGCAAGCAAGAAAGTGTAGATCCATAAGAAACAATATGCTGCTGGATTACTCTGCAGTTTCCTAAGTGACCACATTCAAAATAGTTTTCTTCTACTGAAAGATACCTCTTATATTCTAAATGGAAGTGTACGATGTATACCTGACACTGAGTTCTGTTAAAAGATAAAAAACTCCTCCCATCCCTGCAAGCGACAGGCTGCTTTAACAAAAACATGCTCTTCACAGCTCTGCCTCAAACCTCCTAAGATGTCATCTTCTGAGGATATTATCTGTTAGTTCTATAGGGCCTTTATACACACCTAGGAAGTAGTTAAGAATATAAAGCATTCACTCCAGACAGCTCACTACTGAGTCACTCAAAACTTATTTGGATAGCAGGTGGTATCTCATGCACTGCAAGAATATGGACACTGAAAATGTCTGAGAAAGACAAGGACTACTGCAAGACCATAAAGAGGAACATTAGGTCATGTAAGATGTGAGAACCATGGGACAGTTGTAAGATAGTTTTAGATAAATTTCAGAGACTAAAAATTAGAACTGCACATATCTGTAATGTTTTTATTGAAAGCTTAAGCTCATTTCTACTTCCCACTGCTAGCTGGATTTCCACAATAGTGAAACAGGAAAAAAAACCCTGATCTAGAAATAAATTTTCTGACTTCTGTTTGGTTTTGCTAATAGAAGGCTGAAGCTTTAGGGGCTACCTGCTTATTCATAGACATTTAAGAATATAATTAAAAAATGTTAAAGTTCTCATTATGTGGATTGCAGGAAAAAATTAGTTTAGATGTGTCTGCACATTTCTTGTGCAAGGGAAGTCTATATTATTTATTACAGTAGTACAACAAAACCCCTGCAGCTAGAAAATATTATTCTGAAAGATGCAGCCATACTGTTCCACAAACATTGTGAATTACTCCACTTAACTGCAAACCTTGAACACACTTTCACAGTGCACTTGGCACTAGAATTTCACATTTTTTAAAACTGGCAATATATCACAATATCATCAAGAGTCTGTAGACATGGGATTTTCTGGTTAGCCACAATTCAAATGCTGAATAAACTCAGCTACAAACCCAGTCATTAAGAGACTAAAAACTTGTTAGCTTAAAGGAGGAACCAAAACTGCTGTAAATTATCTGGACAAACATCTGAGAAATTACGGGTTTTTTCTTCAAAACAACTTATTAAAAACCCAAGATCTTAACTTAGCTAATGGATGCTGTTGTAAATGCTAGTATGTTTTTTGCTTTGATTACTAAAGCTAGCCTTAGTGTCACAAGATAGATATGAAGAAAAGGTTTCAGTAAGGTCTGTAAAATAAACATGACCGGCCTTGAAACTAAATGAAAACCAGAGGCAAGGCACCTTCACAAAAGTTACACTGCAGAGCAACATATCAAAACCCAATAAAATAGCCCCCCCCTTACATACAATTAACTGTAAGGTTTTAATATTCATTACCCTTTTTCTGCCTAAAAACAATTAATCAACTATTTGTCAACATACAGGCACACCCCTAGTAAAAGTTAAAAAAAAGACAAAAGAAAAAGAAAAAGGCAGTTTTATATTTGGATCTCTTTATGTTGTTAATGCAGAAACATTGGAACTTTTCGTATTATACCAGTGACAGTAACAAGTGGTAACTCAGTAATTATTTATCTGGAGTGTTCATGCTTAAAGAAAAATTCTTCAGAACAAAACAAAACAACCCCACCAAACCCCAAAACAAAAACAACACACCAAAAACCCCCAAAACCAAAACAACAACAACAAAAAAAAAAAAAACCACAAAAAAACCAAACCCCCCCCCCCCCAAAAAAAACCCACAGAAGAAAAAATGAACAATTTAATCCAAAGAAAACTCACACAGAATTACAAAAATTTAATATAAAACGTAATTTAAAGGAGCAGGCTTTCAGGAGCTGATGTTTCCAAGAAAGAACACAGAGATTTATACTGAGTACAATTGCCTCCAGTATGCAAAGCCTCTAGAGACAAAATATGTTATTCTGAGTATGATTTTATATTGTTGGCCTGAAAGATTCTCCCTTGATCATTACAATCTAGTTCTATAACCTCTGAAAAAATCATCCTATTCCTTATTCTGTATTCTAACTAAGAGGACACATCACCTACCAACAGAGAAATTAAGTTCTTCTCATTTGTTCCCAAGGGTAGGCTAACGGAATTAATACTCTGATTGGGAAAGCAAGATTTTTATATAGTCGCAGTATCAAATAGAAGTTCTTTATTTTCATATACACTTGGATACACAACAGATGTTGAGAAAATTATGCTAGTTGATTTGGATGACTGGGATCAAAGATAACTCCTACGGCTTGGAGACACACACATGTGTGTGCCTCCGCTGCCTTCAGGAATGACAGCCCAGGAATGTACTGAGAGGAAGGGAAAAACTGATCTGCCCTGTCCTCTCAGACAAAAGTTGGAACAAAACAGGCACAATAAAGACATTATCTGCAAATACCAGGTCTATTGAGACACACTGAAAGAGGAGGCAAGACTTTTCAGAGGAAGTTATATATTTTTTAAGCATGATCTGAAAAACCTCAGGCCCTTCCACATCTGTAAATAAGCATGTGAGATTCTTAAGTAAATGGAAACTAAACCGTTTCCCATAGTGGGGACAAGGGAAACAGAAAAGGAGGGACAGAAGATAAGCCTGAGATAACAAGATCATTTAAAATTATTTCATTACAAACTCACTGGAATATGTCATAGGACAAGAATAAACTCATGTACGTTTCTGTGTCAGAGTTGCAGGAGACAACTATCCAGTTAAGGATCACACAGTGGCTAGGGTAGTTGCCACTCCTCTTATTTAAATTAATTCTGTCTATTTGAATGAGTTAAACTGTTTTAAGTTACATTGAAGCTACAGATGTGCCTACTAACAAGAGCATGTTAATATTCTTATAAGTATCAGATAGAAAAGTATGGTCACCTTTCTCAGCCACAAAGAACTTGCCATTTGGTTGACATTTCACTTGAGAACTGTTTCACGTAAAACGGTCATATCTGCATTTTTAATGTTACCACACAACTACACTGCTAGAGGATACGAATGATTTACACTGTTAAAATCTACTCCGTTTGAATTTTGAAGATTTTATTTTCTAATTCTGTAAGAGAAAATGTTCTTAGAAACTGTACTTTGAAACAGAAACCCTCAATCTTCTGAATCTGATGAATACATAAAGGAGGCACACTTATATTCTTCCAAGTTGTTACACCTTATTAAGCCAATAGCTATGGGTAGATTGCCTAAATATAACTTGTTCAAAATTTTATTAAGTAAACAATGCAGATGCCATCACAACATTTTAATTCAGTCATCTAACACATTTTTCATTAACTCATCTAACAAGAGAGCTGGCCAACTTTCAGCTAAAACAGAGCTCATCTAGACTTTGTGAATATGAACACATGCATAACTAAGAAAATAATCTAACCTACAAATTGTAATTACATTGCAATCACTTGCAATGCCATATTATAAATTTAAGATAAATAAAATAACAACAGTGCTTAGCTTCTTACATATTCTTATCTTGTGACTGCTTGGGTACCTAAGAAAAAGTTCTACATTAATTTTTTCTGCAGTTGGCACCCTTAGAAAACCTTTACCATGCAGAGCCTCTGGTTCACACACTGCAGCCTTTTGCAGTTCTTTTGAGACCTCCCTACCCTCAGTTGTTTGAGATCAGTCAATGGTCAAAATTTACTGCATAAGATTAACAGCCAGCCAGCATGACTGCTTAAAATATTTCTTTAGCAAATGTAGTAAAACTAGCATTTCTCTACATTAAAAATGTAGAAAACATAGTATTCTGCCACTCAGATGTTCAGAGGAACAGGAAGAGACCACCAGTTCTAACAGCTCGATTCTGTAGAGGTCTTGTATTTGATGGATTATAAACAGTCAAGGAACTGCAAACTGCTGCAGTTATCTCCTCCAGAGATTATGTTCTTACTATTCGTTTTTATCCCCTTTGGGATAGGATAAGGAACCACAAACCAGGTGGAATGGCCCCTTCAGCTATCTCAGTTCACCGTCCCAAGTGTGAATTTAAACAGCCTTTTCTCAATTACGGTATGTGGAGGAAAGTACTGCAGCAGGCCAGACAATCAGCAGGACATTGTCAACAGGCTTTTGTTTAAAGCATTACTGCATTTTAGTTATTTCTTTTTTGAGACAGCACAGCTGGATCAGTACGTCCTGCCTGTGCCTCAAAAATAAGTTAGAAAATAAAGACACGATTTATATTCTTAATAAAGGAGTATCCACCCAACGATGGATATTAGATGGATTGATTCACTGTGACATGAAACAAACCCTTGCTTGCTCTTAAAAGATAATAAAACGACCTCGTGCATGCACTTCTGTCAAATAGCTGTAGTTGCAACTACAATCTTAGGAGATAGGTAGCTAGAATAGATAAAAATGTGATTATACATAGATTTTCTTGCCCGTCTCTCTCCAAAGCAAAATTTTCTTTTCTTCTATTTATTGCAGATAATAATTTTACTCCAACTCCAGACTTACATGTATTGAAGAAACTGCTTTGTCTGCGTTGCTCTACTGTCACAGTGCAGGGGGCAGAGATGGAACATCTTGTCTGGAAAGCCCATGCCAGGCTAGCATACGAACAGCAATTCCCTTTCACTGGCGTAGAAGCAAACCCTAAGAATAAAGACAGAAAAGTGTTTATATAAGGGACATTTTCTTCTTTAAAACAGCATTTTGGCAAATACAGACACCAGAAGAAAAAAACAGCAATATCAACTCATACAGCTTAATTTCCAAAGGGCACTGAACTTGAACCTTCTGTCTTGAAGTGCAAAGCAAGTTGCAGGAGGTGGTGATGGTGAAATACTGCAATAGAAATTGTCACAAAGAGAAGAAATCTAGAAGGCTTCTAACATATTGGTGATAGAATGAGAATGCACCCTCAAAAAGTAGAAATACTGTCCTAGCAGCAAAATGTGCCTGGACACAATCGAAAGTGATAAATAAATATACCACAAAACCCTGTATGTGCTATGAAAATGAAATCTGAAACCAGCCCAATAATCCTGTTCAATATCATCATTAACGACGTGGATGGTGGGGCAGTGCATACCCTCAGGAAGTTTGCTGACTATACAGAACTGGGAGGAGTGGCTGATACATCAGAGGGTCATGCTGCCATACAAAGGGACCTTGACAAGTTGGAAAAATGGGTTGACAGCCATCTCAGTATGCATATTAAAGAAACTAAAAAGGGGTATACTGTCTTGAAGTCAACTTTTCAACATGTTATTCAGAAAATTACAATAAAAAAAAAATCTACTTCTTCCTAAAGTACATTTAAATTCTCTCTTTCCAGCTGCTTTTTAAAAGCAAAAAATAAGCATGACTTTTGCCGTGTTCCGTTACCACCCAGTATCAATAAAACAACCATTTTTTGCAGTCAGTTTTGCTCCTTCTAGGCAAATCAATTCACTTAACTGCTGTAATGTAGCAGGAAGTTCTAAAAATTCAAAAAGTAATCTTAAAATGTGAATTTATCATCATTTATTCCTATAAAAAGTTAAAGTTGACAATAAAATACCATCACGAAAAATCTGTGAAAAACTATCAATTTTCAGAAAATAAAAAGTAGCCTAGACACAAAAAAAGCAAAAAACAGGAATAGAAGGTTTTTAAATATCTGGTTGAATTCACAGAAAATGCAGAACATATCACTGAGTCATAGTATGAGACACATACAAACGATATGCTACAGTCACTACTCAAACACTTCAAACTGCTTACTGAACTAGCTGTCAGTTCTAATACAAACTACATAGACAATGTTAATGATAACTTTATAAGCACACACAATTAATGAGCTGTTTTGTGCATTTTTTTTCAATATGCATTTTATGACAAACTCTTCATCTACAAGATTAAATTAACAGCTCATCTGAGAATAATTTTCCCCCAAATTACATAAGGTAGTAATCTGTTTTTTGGACTGGTGTGCAATTAAACAACTTTTTTTTTTTTAAAGAGTGTCATGCATCTACAACAAATTCAAATTTGCACTTTGTGGCAGTATTTGTAATTTCCCTGTTAAACCCTTTAGCTGCCTACAGCTGGAAATTGCTTCAAAATAACTTGCAAAATCTAATCCCGTCTTGTTCACACATTTGCAAATTTTGTCATATCTCAAATGTGACTTTAAGTGGCACACTTTTGCCCACTTCACATACTTCCTGTTGGCCTATAAATGAACATATCTCCTGATAATTTCCTTGAACAAGCTTCTTTTAATACAAAGACACAGTAAAATTCCTAGTTCTTAACACCTTTTTGAGGAAAATGAAAAGAAAAAATATGGACGTTTATGAAGAGATGCAGTGGGTTAGGCTAGTGGCCTATGTAGCCCAACGTTCTGTGTCCAGTAAGCACTATAAACAGTTGGCTTGGGAAGAGTAAAAAGTGAGCAAATATGTACACTACTGTCCTCCTTTATATTTTCTCAGTCTCTGGCTACTTTCAGTACAGGTGATTTCCTCAGATTCATGTAGACATCTTGCATCCACAACACTCCTTGATAAGAAGTCACACAAATCTACTGCTCACCAGCAGCTCAACTGGCCCATAATGAGCCAACTTATTATTTTATGGCTTGTGAATAGAAGGAAAAAGTCGGATGTCAGAAAAAGAAACAGCCAAATGAACACTGGTGTGATAGAAAAAGGTCAGAAGACTTTCAGCTGATCAAGAAGTCTGGTGATCCAAAGCTATTTTAAAAAAGTACTACAACATCAAACTATTACAACTCATAATAGAGCTTGTTAAAGCCTATTGTGAGACCCTGGCTTCACTGAAACCAGTGACAAATCTACAGTTTTCTTTAAGGATTCAATCTTTAAAGTAAGAATAATTTATACTTACAAAACTGGCAGTGAGAGAATACCAGTTCTGAGCTGGCAATCAAAATTACATGTCTAGGAAAGCCTATGAACTGTGTTGACCATATTCTGGACACCAGAAGATGAGAACCTTGGTCTCTGAACTGCAGTAGGACAAAAGAGGAGGAGAAGTAGACATGGCAAAAAAAAACCCAACAAAACACCCCAAAACCTAACCAAACCAAATCTACATGATTTCCAAAGTCTGAAACATTGGTGCTGGTATTTAATAAAGTATACCCACACACTGGTGTACACATACTGCTACCAAGGGAGGAGACACTTTGAAAGGAGAGCAAAGAATAAATTTATGAAATGCAAACAGTTTGAAATGTCACATCTCAATAAAACAGCGTTTTAACATGTAAGTATGTACAGTTAATGCATCAGATCCTCAATTCCCGATGCATCCTCCAAACATATGATGGGATTCTTATCTAAAACCTGAATCACATGTAAAAGCAAGACAGGTCATGAATGCTGGACTGATGTCTTGCCACCAGCAAAAGACATGTCAATAAAGCAGAAAAAACCTGCATGTTTACTGTGTCATGCTCTGCACTAACATGAAATTAACTTCCCAGTGACACTTACATCCCTGCTACAAACATTACAATTAAAACCCTGCACTGACTTTTAAGTGCTGTCTTTCGCTGGATAAATACAAAATTTTATACAAGTATAAGTATACATATATTCAGCACTAAAAAAAAAAAAAAAAGAAAAATCACTTAACCACTGCTGTAAAACATGAACTGCTTTTTAAAAACCCTCCAGCTGCCTTGGAAAATTTTGGATGTGAAAGACTTAATTTCTCAAGCTAAACCCCACACATTTAAAATCACAGCATATGGAAAGGGTCATTATCTACCTGGGCTAAGCATGGAACACCAAAATAATCAAATCAGAAAGAGTTAGAGGGTCACACCTGGGGACACAGATTATTTTGATAAATTATTTAGGAGCAGTTGCAGCCCTTTACTTTTCCTAGTCCATTTGCAAGAAGTATTATTTCTTTTTTAGGATATACACTGTAACTAGACAGGGAAAATGTTCCCCTCCACCAAGGAAACAGCACTTGCCTGCTTTCAAATGTCCCTGAATGCTCAGACTTCAACTGCAGTTTGGCTACAGAATGGGCATCACTTCATTATAGATTGCCCTGAGAAAGGAAAAAGACCAGAAATTCACTAACTGCTTAGGGGTTTGTTTTGTTTTTTTGTTGTTTTTTTTTTTGTAAGGAGTGGAGGCAAGGAAGTTTTCAGGGGAATGTAGAAGGTAAAAAAAAGAGCTAGAGAACTTTATTTTGCCTTTGAAGGTGGAGGAGAAAAAAGGGACATACTCTGCTGAAAGCAAAAAACGTGCCCAGCTTCCAAGTGTTCTAATACCAAGCTTCAATATACTTTTACCAATGTAATCTGACCTTTCTTCCCACCTCAGTTGCCAGCTTTCCCTAGAAAACACACAGGCATTCATGTAGTTCATTATCACTTTTGCACAGAACTTAAGTGAATACAAGCTACCTAGGCTGTATAAAGGATCCTGAAACAGGTTCACCTAGATTTATTAGCAGGGTGCATAGCTGATGGCAGACAGTGACTCTAACAATGGAAGTTACTTTGGAGAAAAAGTGAGAATAAAAGGAGATGTTGCAAATCATCTCTCCTATAGGAATTTTCCATAGTATGTACTTTTCATCAGGACCTTTGTAGATTCCTCACTGGATACATACAGGATGTTGGCTACTAAGCACGGCATCCCCTAATGATTCCAAAACCTACAATCCAGAGGAAAGCAAAGGGAAGAAGAGATGTTTCTCCTGTTCCTGCCAGCTGCTACGAAGAGAACCCACCAAATACTATAGGGATTCACAGCAGCAAGGTACATACAGACAACAGCATGAGAACAAGAGGAAATACTGACCCAAAGGCTCTGCAACAGTGTCAAGGCAGCTTGGGTGAATGGGGGCAGAGTTGCTGAAACACAGGCAGCAGAGTTGCAAATGGAGGATACTTAGCAATAGAAAAGGATAAGGTACCCTTAGCACTGCAATAAGTACACTTATACCATCCTAAGTTTCTGACAAAACCTCACTAGGATTCACTGCCTAAAACCAGGATATAATGAAAAGATTTCAGTTTTCTCTTATGAGAAGCATGCAAGTTGCAAAAATTACCTATATCAAGAATAACCACATAATTCAGAAAATGCCACCCAGCAGAAGTTTTCAGTTACACATTATTACTTCTCGTGATATATCAAAAGACAATCTTCCCAATTTTCTGACCACAATTTTTGAAGGACAGATCCAAAGTCAATTCTGATCCTTTGTGGAAAAAATACTCGTGTTCTCTCTTCCTCCTATGTATACTTTAACCTCTATTGGGAAAAACAGTACATTTGATTTTTGAAAAGCATCTGCAGAAATAAATGCCTACAGAAGAATTTGAGATGTCTAGAAGATAGATTCCTATCAAATAAAAACGTCCAGAAAGACGTAACAAGAGAAAGGCAGAATGGGTGGGAAGAAAACAGTATTTGAATTAGAAAGTAAACCACCTCATTCCATTATCTTAAGGCACATATTACTGCCCAAGTTACTCTGATGGGCTAATAGATAACTGATATAGGCTTCCAAGGGCACAGCTGGCCAGCCCCAAACCCTGTAATGATGAATAAGATCTATGTGCCTAAAGCCCATTTATGATTTGAAGTACATGCTTACTACATTTGAAGAATAACATATGGAAACTACTAAGCAGTGACAACAGCAAACTTGTGCACTGATGACAATGCAAGTGTAAAGCTACTTATTTCATGTCCTGGAAAAGAATAACACATGCAAAATCAACTAGGTTGATACAAACTAGCAAAATACAGTCTTTTTGAAAATACTGTTTGTTTTCATAGAATCATAGAATAGTTTGGGTT
>NW_009923062.1:362-901 GCF_000696875.1 Nestor notabilis | reverse complement strand
GTAGGGAAAATAAAAGCTATTTTGGTTCCTTTGAAATTATTTACAACTTGAGCTGAAGTTTGAACTAAAAAATACAAGAGTATTTTGAGGATGAAAAGCATCAAGGCCTTGTTTGAGATATGCTTGAAATTAAACACTTTAACGTTTTATTACACTGTGACATTCTCCATTTGAAATTTGACTGCCTTTAATTAAAAAAGCTGGGGACTGCAAGTGCCTTCAAACACGCATTTGAACACAAAGAAACGTTTTATTTTGGGGAGAACAAACTTAAAGAAGAGAAAAATATTTTACTGTGGCAAATAGAATCATAGAAATCATAGAAATAGGGAGGTTTCACCCCGGGTTTATCTAAAGAGAAAGAATTATTCTCTACCTAATTTTTTTATGTAATTTTCAAAGGATGAAGCAGCTGTTTGCACCCGTGCTTCACCTCTGGGAATCCAAAAAGAAGAGCCAGGGAAGGAGGGACAACAATGGGATCTGGTCAGTCTTTGAAAAGTGGCACTGTTCAAGGCCAGGTTGGACACAGGGGCTTG
>NW_009923062.1:0-324 GCF_000696875.1 Nestor notabilis | reverse complement strand
TGGAGCTTGAGGAGCTTTAGGTCCCTTCCAACCCAACCCATTCTGTGATTCTATGATTGGATTGGTCTTGTCCCTGTTGCACGACAGGAGTTGCTGTAGGTCTGGATTCTCCTCTGCTTGTGTGTGCGTGGGACAGCTCCATCTTGCCACGGGCATGGTTGTTCTTGACACTATCAAGCTCAGTGTGGTCTTGGCAGAACTGGAGACCATAGAATAAACACATGGAAGCTCCTACACCCTCTCCTCACAGTGTCTTCCAGTCCTTGGGAGGTTTATCTTCTCCAATTGAGGTTTTTATAGGATAATTGCTGGAGTTCCCAGCCC
>NW_009923061.1:0-7074 GCF_000696875.1 Nestor notabilis | reverse complement strand
GAGTCACTGACCAGGCATCAAGCAGAGTCTGCCTCTATCTTCTCCACTCCCTCCCATCAGGTGCTTCCACACATTGAATTGAAACATGGCGTTTTACAGGCAGATAATAGGGGCTGAATAAATCCGTCACAGCTGCCCTGAGCAGCATGTTTGCACATACAAGCTCTTTGAAGTCATTGTGTTTTGAGCGGCATCTCAATTGTAGTTTGAATCCAGCACATGGCTTTACATACTTCTAAATATTCCAGAGCATTCATGTATTTGGTTTTAAACTGTTGGACTAGTGATGCCTTCTTACCCATGCTCAAATAAAAACACAGGAAAGCAACTTAAATAAAAAGAAATTCCAACACTTGGGTCAGTTATTTTCTTCCCTCCAAAAAGCAAGCTTAAACCAAATCAGGGTCCAGTAACAGCTAAAAATGTTTCAAACCAGACTCACTGTTTCAGCTGGGACTTTGGCAAATATTTTGCTCAAATATGGACTGAAATCAATCTTTTCAAATCAAAACCTTCAGCACCCTTCACTGTGTTATTACTGCACATGTGCAGGGCAGCGCACACACACACGTCTCCATCAGCTGAAATACCAAAAGCCACAGGAATTCTTCACCTTCCAGGGGAGTTGCAGAGACCAAGAATGATGCCGCAGGCAAACAGACAGCCCAGTGGTACACAGCCTCCTGACCCACCAGCCAGGAGAGATCCAGGAGATTCTATGGTTCACAGCCTCTGTTTCCCAAGAGCTGTTTGTCCTTTTCCCACTCCTTCCCTTGGCAAGTACACCGAAGTACCCTGCCTCCCTTAAAAAGCTACAGATAACCATGACCCCATGCCTGCTGATGGACCTCTTGCAAAGTTTTGCTCCATTCCGAACCATTCTCCCTTTGAAGCCATCATCCTACCTTCCTTTAGGGAGTTCACTACAAGTATAAAGTCTTAGCTAATTGTTGATCCATCATGTGCAGAGCTGGTGTCAAAGGACCAAACTCCTGAGGGCGGAGTTCTGCAAGCCATGCACAGACTCAGGGTCTCAACCTTCTCCTCTCCACGCAGCCCTGCAGCACAAACCCCTCTTCTACCACCACAACATGTGTTCAGCTGTAAAAGAACACACATGAGCTGAAAAGAACCAAAGTTTCAAGCAGAGCTTACATCCAAGTCACACACACATCCCTCCAATGGAAAGTGAAGGCACTACTAATGAAGATTCAGCACTGTAATTAAAGAGTCTTTTAGTCTTCAAGGTTTTAATTTGAACAGACATTTCTACTATGTTCTCAGGATATCTACAGCAAACTTTACAGCCACTTTGTATCTGTTTTTCTCCCCCGATTTCAACCATGGTAGTTTTTTTCCTCAGATTTGTGATTTTTTTTTTTTTTTTGCAATATATTCAACACCACAGCAGCTGGGACTCTGTACACATACAGCATACATCCAGTAATAGCACACAACTCCCAGCCCTGTTACTTACTTCATGTAAAATGATATCAAGACTGATGCAGCAGCCAAGTCCAATTAGCGATTCCAGATGTTTGGACAGAAGTGCGCTCATCACTTAGGTTTGCACTAGTTAACAGATACATAGCACACATCACACAGTGCTATTCAGTGTCACAGTTACAAAAAAAGGGAGTGCTAGTAGAGATGTTTTCCCCTCATACAGGAACCTGTACATGACTGCACTTCCCAAGGCTTTAGCAAAGCATACATTAGACGCCAATATGCTGTACAGTGCAATTTAAGATATATCATATGCAACACGGACAATAGTGCACTTAAACCAGTCGCCACATTCAAGAGTTAGATCGATACAATCAAAATATTGAAGGTACATATTCCCTTTATGAACACTGTGCAAGTTAGTTCCTTTTCCCTTTTGCTTTTAATTTCGGTAAATGGCAGAGCATCCGCGTTGATTTACCCCAGTATTTGGGGAAGGGGGCTCAGTGTCCAGCTTATTACACAAACAGCTATGTGCAAAAGAGCAGAAGCAGAGCTGACAGCAAGAGTGTAAGGCAGTGTTGGGCTGCAGAGCCACAGTGCTTACAGCTCAGGAAGATGCAGGTGACCTGCAAACAGGGTGTCAGTGACTTCACGGGGCAGAGTCCAGCACATAGACCCCTCTAAGAGGAAGCAAGCTGATCATCAACATTAAATATGTGAATAAATATGGTGGACACACAGGTAAGCAAAGTTCTGGAGTGTTCCGCTGTGGATTACACCAGTAGCCACCAGACTGGAGCCTGGGAAGCACTGTGAATGAAAAGGTTAAAAGAGAACATGCAAGTAGCCTGGTATGAGAGGTCTGTGAACTGTCTTTTCCCAGGACCACCTGCAAGGGCCCACACATCATGGGAGATACCTTGCAGGACTGCTCCAGGTAACGTCTCAGGAAGGTGGTGACTTGCAGGTTAACTCAAGCCTCCAGCTCCTGCTGTTTGCAGCGCCTACAAGGCAATACACAGCAGAGGATCGGGGAAGAAACTGCTGGGGCTGCTCAGACTGACACTAGCATTTTCACATGGCGGCTGTGACCCACATTAAGCTGAGGCAAGCACACAGCACTGGGGTGTGGATTCAGTCCTGATACACCCATCGAGGATGAAATGCCATCTTGGAGAGAATCTGCTGCCTTTTGTTAGCTGTCACAGCTGGTTACCCAATTTCCTCAGATGCCTGCAGTTTGCATGAGAGACTAGAGCAGGCAGGCAATTAGATCAAAAAAAACCCTCTTTCCTTCTCTATTATTTAGCTCAATACATAATTACTATGTTAGGAAATTGCATAACCTTTAAGTGTGCTTTATGTATAGTCTATTACAGGGAAAATAACGCCTTCTGAATCGTTCCCATCTGGCTAGGGATAATGCATTTCAGATGTACAGGAACAGTAGAAATTCTGAATTGGATATGGATACAGCACCCAGGCAGGTGCAGATCCCACAGACATAATTTTAAAGGGTGAGGAATAATTTTAGAGGCTTACATTTGCAAAATAACCAGAAGGCAGCTCCAGAAGCCAGAGTCTGGAGGTAAGAGGAAGGCATGGCCAACTTGTGCCTCCCCTGTTACGCAGTACAGGTCACCAGCTACCCTGAGAAGCGTTCCCTGTATCAGGCTGGGTTTAGTCAACAAGACTGTCACTCTTCAAACCTAAAAAGAAATTGATACTACAAACAGAGGGAATTACTTTTCTGCCTTAAATGAATATCAGTTTAAAAGGGACCTGTTTATTTTTTAAGCCAGATGACTTTAGGACTAAGTTTAGGTTAGTTGAGAAGAAAACAATTAAAGAAATAAAGACTGAAGCAAAAGGCATTAAGGTAGCCCTTAATCACTATCACATAATTTTACATAGCTTCTTGGTTATAGAACTTATCTTAGAATACATTTAGTGGTTACATGATTTTCACAATTACTCTCCAGATACTTCTATGACAGCTAAAGATCTTGCATTCTCACATGTATCTATCTTTACATGAGGTGGCTTTTAAATAAAGGCAGCTTCGTTCCTAAAAGAGCTTAAACTGTCACAGAAGCTCAACAGTTTCCGAAGAGATCAATGCTGACCTGACACAGCTCCATTCATTTCAGTAGAACAGGCTAACAGCAAGCGCCCTTTTAGACAGTCCCATGTGCACTGTCATTAATTCAAGTCTTCTCAGTCATGTACAGCTACCAGTGGAACCAAGCTGAACAAATGCCTAGGTGAGTTAATATTTCAGACTCACTCTTATCTGTATTTTTTCCTTAAGAGAAAAAATCTCTACCTCTGATTTTATAAAAGCAGACTTCAGTCACAAAAACACAAAGACCAGCTACAAAATACAATTACTTGGAAAAAAGCTTATCCCTAAAGTCTTCAAGCAGTTATAGCAGCTACAAATGATCTAAATCATTAGCGTTTTTGTAGTGATGGCCTCTTCATCTGCAGCAGCTACCTGGTATGTTAGATCACCTTGACTTCCAACTTCTGCTTTTGATCTTTTGCAAAATGTATAGTAAGAGCATGAAGGGAAAAGCACACCAGGTGGAGCAAAAAGTGTTTCGCTGAGCTGCAGGTTAAGCCCTACTCTTGCACCCCAGCAAAGCTGAGAACCTGTTCAAGTGTAGAAAACCAGCCAGTGCAGTTCAAAGTTTCAAGAAGGCAGCTTGACTCTAGTCAAAAGGACAACTCTGAGCCGCTGTTCTGCAAGTGAACACCTCTGTGAACTACTTCACCCTTTTGTTTTCCAGGTAGAATAAGAAAGTCTGTTACTCCTTAGATGTTCGTCCATGTGGGACAATTCTACCTGAAGGTCATGGCTTAAACACTAGCAGCAGAATCCCTACTTCAGTTCTGTATTGCACTGAAATTTCTCACTCTGGTTTGGTATTCAACTTACTGCTCCCAAGCCAACGCTTAACACAAAAACCCCAAGTGTTAGATGTGAAGGCTACTGAGGGTATCATATAGAGTGGTAGAACCTGTAGATAGATTGTACCATTCTCTAGTTTTTCTAGGAAACTAAAAAAACTAAGCTGCCTTACTCACTCTTGGAGAAAAAAGGTGCTTTCAGATAAAATGCCTTTACCTATCTATACACAACTTCGTATCTTCATCCTGCTGAGTGTATAGAAATTTCAATAAGACCAGAATAAGTCCAAAATAAATCTGAAACATCCCATCTCTTGGCCCATCCTGGTCATCCACACAGTTGGTTGGAGGTAAGAGTTCCAGCTTCTGCTGGCACTGTACACAATATTGAGACACAAAAGCTGCCAAGAGAGGAGGACACTGTGCCCAGTCATGTATGTCTGCTGTAAACAAAACAAAATGCCCTCCCAAAAAGCAGGGAGGTATATAGTGTGAAGTGGAGGTTTCAGCAGTGGGAGGACTGAGGGTCAGCTGTACCCAGAGGGCTCTGCAATACATGCACTTCTCATGTTTAGTCTTTAACATAAAGGGGACTGGAAAGGAAAGACCTGAGGCAAAGCTCTGCCAGCTCACAGGTTCTCCTACATCCTATCATCTGTTCCCATCTCTGCTATCTGCCTCCTCAATGCATTAACCTTTGCCTGAAGTTGCTTGTTGTATTTTATAATGTTGATCATTTCTTCCTGGGCTTCATCCAGGAACTTGGAAGGTCTGTTCCACCGAAGAAAGACACCTGAAAGTCCAGAAGTAGCACAAGTCAGAAGGGTTTCCTGTTACAAGGAAGAAATATTACTCACATTCCACCAGCTCTCAATCATGCACATACACTTTATGCATTTTACCCTCCTCTACAAATAGCATTTAGAAATACTGACCAAGAAATACTCTCCAAGTTCACCATTCTCATAAAAAAGCTTAATAAAGAAAAAAAAAACAAAACAATAAAGAGGCTATTTCATTCCCTTTTTCCTCATATATTGATCAGACGAATCCATATTCAGGTTCCACCCTCTCACAACAGCCTGCTTGCTTCACTGTACCTGGGATGAAGAAAGTTTCTACAGCAGGGAACCCAGAGCACACAGATTATCCTGGCCAACATGGTCAGCAACAGAGAAACAGAAGCCTTGGTTGGTAGAGAACAAAAGCCTGAGGTCTGCAGAACATGTATGGATTAGGTACTGCAGAAATACTGTACTATATTGTAAAATGGTACTAGTAAAGTTCCCTGGTAAAGAGTAGCATGTACCAAACCTCAGAAGGAGAAAGCATCATGCTTCTGGAGATGGCGCATGCCAAAAATAGTTTGGAACAGATTTCAAGGACCTTCATCAGCTGAGACAAACTATGCACAGAGCACAGACAACAGGAACAAACCCTTAAGAAGCTTTACAAGTAGCCACAAAATATATATTGCTTGTAATAGAAAAAGCCAGCCTGGCTTACCTTCCCAGAGCTGCAGGCTCTGTGGGGCAACAGAGGGCCAGATGACAAGGCTGTTGGCCTCAAAAAGAGGATTCTGGAATTTTATCAGCTCTTCAGATCTGTTCACCCAGGACCACAGGGACATAGTCTTTTGTGGCAGCTTCAGTTTAGACCTAACAAACCCATAGGAACAAGTTAGTTTTCACTTCTGTACTGTAAAGACTTATTTTGTCAGAATCCTGAAGACTAGAAGGCCTCAAGCTTTTCTTTGTGCTACTAGCCCAGACAATTCAGGCTAATCCCTTCAATACCTCTCACCAACATGGTAGTTGGTAATGTAAACCTAAAGCAATTTACTCAACCTGGCTGATTACAATTAGTTTTGAAGAAAAGGATGGGGAAATAACATAAGCTGGGTGGAAGTTAGCTGCCTTCATGTCCAGATGAGGAATCAGTCACCTCCCCAAAGTGGTTCAACTGCAAGGTCAGCAAAGGGGTTGAACTCCTGTGTTAAGACAGAGCTATGGGATGTGGTAGGTCTGGATCAGGATGGTAGTGCAATTCTGAGTACATTAAAGCAACGTTACTGCTGGAATTGTGCAATGGGCACGTCTGATGAGGTCCCTCTGGTGGCAGGAAGCATCAGAGCACAGAGAAAGCAGTGCTGTTTCGCTGGGTCAAACCCACCTCCAGGAGTTACACAGGGCTCTCTAATCCTCAGATTCTGGCAGACCTCGTTCTGCTTACACTAGCAAATTGAACTGCCACCAGGCAGGAGATTCACCATCCCTGTGAATGCTTCAGGCAGCACAAGCTTAACATCAGACTTCAAACATTTTCTGTCCTCACAGGCTGACATGTTCAGATGTGACATGCATGTTATTACATTCTATACCCTTTCAAATTTGATCTTACTGGTTTCAAGTCTAACTTGGTTTTGCAGATGACCAGTTCAGCAGCCCTGTGGAAGACAGAAGAGTCTCTTCTCAGCAAAGATTATTTTAAGGGCAGAGGGGTTGATAGAGAGTTTTAAATTGCCTTCCATATCTATAATATCAGTTCTATTTTTCCCCTTCTACTCATTCAGTGGTCTTCAGTTAAGCAGCAGACCATAGAAACATAGAATCATAGAACCATGCGGGCTGGAAAGGACCTTAAGATCACCTAGTTCCAACCTGCTGCCATGAGCAGGGATCCCTCACCCTAGACCATGTCATCCAAGGCTCT
>NW_009923060.1:0-10490 GCF_000696875.1 Nestor notabilis | reverse complement strand
GCACTTGTCTTGGCTAAACTTCATAAGGTTGACATTGGCCACCTCACAAGCATCTTTGGTCATAGGCTTGCAAAACCTACCAATTGGATGCCAGTGCCAGCAAGAAAGGCCCAGAGCCTGGAAAGGGATCACAAGTGAGGAGGAGAGCACCTGAAAAGCAGCACGAAGGAATTCCAGCTACTCCAGACAGTAAATTGGCTTCACTAGGGGCCCAACTTAAATGCCTCTATGCAAAAAATCATAGCATGGGGAATAAACAAGAGGAATTAGACATGTGCACGCCTAAAGGGCGATGATTTTATTGGCATCAAGGGCATGTCATAGGATGGTACCTGTGACTGGAGTGTTGGAATGGAAGGCTATCACTCTTCAGGAAGGACAAGCAGAGAAGACAAGGATGGGGTGTCACCCTCTATGTCAATGACCAGCTGGAGTGCATGGATGAGAAGCCAACCGAGAGCTTGTGGGTCAGGACTAAAGGGAGGGCAGGGACAGGTGACATTATAGTGGGAGTCTGCTACAGACTGCATCAAAAGAACAGTGACCAGCAAGTAGAGGGAGGAGATTCTACGCTTTTATTCCGCTCTCATGAGACCACACCTGCAGTCCTGCATCCAGCTTTTGGGCCCCCAACATAAGAAGGATGTGGACCTGTTGGAGCAAGTCCAGAGGAGACCACAAAGATGGTCAGAAGGCCGGAACATTGTTCCTAGGAGAGGGGCTGAGAGAGCTTTGGTTGTTCAGCTTGGAGAAGAAAAAGCTCCAGGGAGACCTTCCATTACCTAAAGGGGGCCTACAAGAACGCTGGAGAGGGACATTTGACGAGGGCATGTAGGTATATACAAGAGGGAATGGCTTTAAACTGGCAGGCAGGAGATTGGGATGAGCTCTTAGGCAGAAGCTCTTCCCTGTGAGGGTGCTGAGGCGCTGGCACAGGGTGCCCAGAGAAGCTGTGGCTGCCCCATCCCTGGCAGTGTTCAAGGCCAGGTTGGACACAGGGGCTTGGAGCAACCTGCTCTAGTGGAAGGTGTCCCTGCCCGTGGCAGGGGGGTGGAACTGGATGAGCTTTAAGGTCCCTTCTAAACCAAATCATTCTGTGATTCTGTGAAATACAAAAAGAAATTTTGTGCTATAATATCAGCTATTTACTGCTTTGCATCAGTGATCATTTTACGCAAAAGGCAGTAATTCAATGTACTAATGCACCACAATGTCACAATGGGATTCCTATTTCTAGAGTGAATTGTTACGATGAATGACATCTATTTTAGTAAAGAAATTGTATCCTTGAATGAAGCTTGTTGTAGGTATTTTTATCCTGAATTTACTGACAGATTGAGACATAATGATATTTAAAAAGAAATCTATATAAAATGCTTAAAGCCTTACTCCCATAACAAGGAAAAATGCTGCCTCTGAAGGTAATTGGATGTGGTGTCTGAGGCAAGATGATGTAGATGCTTCAGCACTTGCACACCATAAGGACCACCATACGCATTCAACTGTAAATATAAATAAGTAGGAGTTTCTTCTAATCAGCTATTTTTTTCACCTTTACAGTCATCAGAAGGAGGTGTCTAAGCCTGCTGGATGGCTGCAAAGCTCTTTCTTCTGTCATCTGGTCTGTGCTTGAAGGCTTGCAGTTCTGTAGGAACCAAGAGTTGTTCCTGCCCTAGGAAGCCCATGTCTTCCTGTAGGCATAGCAGGAAGTTGGGTGGCAGAGTGAAAGGGCAGTAAAAATGAAGGCTGCCAAGTCGTATCTTTCCTTCAGAAATCTCCCTCTACTGCCAAGAGGAAAACTGCCAGAAATTTTACTTCAGCTTCTTTCAGCTTGATGCAACAGCTACAGAAGCAAGAACCCAAAGGTACAGTTTGATTGGAAAGGCAGCCCTTCAGAGCATCAGAGATGTAAGACAAACAATGAGATGCCAGAGAGAGGGCCAACTGCAAATAGTTATCAGCTGGTGGGAAGCAGGGGAGATTTTTCATTGTGTTGCAAGGCAGAGGCACTTCTACATTGATCAGGAGTCAGATCTGGGTAATGCCTTCTGTAGGCAGGTGAAAAGCAAGAACTTCCTCACCTGTACATACTGGCTGCCTAAAATACGGCAGATGCAAATATTCACAAAAGCAAAATCTAATGAATGAAAAAGCAAGTGCCCAAATAAAGCTGCCCCATGTCCAAGCCAGCTGCAGACCAGTGCTCATCAATCCTGTCAAATCTGTCAAAGCAGGCTCTGCAGCCATCCCTTTGTTGTCTGCTACTGCACCTCAGGCATATATAGACTTTATTAGCTGACTCAAAAGCTTAAACAATATTAAGTCAGTAACATTTCCTCTGCTTTTTGGCATGCAAGCTTTTTTCCTACAATTTTTTTTTCTTTTTCCCTAGAAAATAAATTCCCAAAGATGATAAAACTTATAATACAAATTAAGCTTCCTTCAAGCCTGCTCAGTGGTCCCTTTCATTCCACTCCCTTTTCCACTACTACAAGATGCTAGGAAAATACCTGCATCCTTCTGGAGCTGTCTGGAAGTCAGGGACACGCTTCTCTTTTAGCTCTCAGGTACAGTAAGCAACTCCATTTTGTCCATCTCCAGACCATAGAGAATTCAGGCTCATCCATTACCAAGATCTGACCTTTAAGGTGATATCTATGTTAGCAATTCCTGCAGCATAACGAGAGCATATCTATAAAGCAAAATAGCTGATGCTGAGGATCTGATACCTGCACTGTACAAGCTCAGGGAAGTGTTACTTCGTAACTGTAGTATATTCCCAGAAATTAGAGACCCATTAGTGGCTGGAATGCATTAAGAGGGCATTCAATGTGTGTAGCTTATTGGCTTAGTTTAATCTGAAAAAATAACCAGTTCACCCACTGAAAGGCCACTTTACCACGTGAACCAAAGCATGGCGTGTAGGGGCAACTGGGAGATTCCCATCAAAAGCACATCAGAGAGCTGTTCTGCAGCAGAATGGTGAAATCACCTCCCTACCATCTCTTGTAGGATGGTAAAATGCTGACAGAATGACTAAGGAAAAGAAGTTCCTCTTTAGCAGATGCATTATTTTAAAAAAGGTATTTACTCCTTTTTCTTCAGTTGGAGACCCTTGGAGACTCATATAGAACCCCCACGGGACTTTTATGCAGGAAGGTAATGTAAATGAAATCTTCCCATAGGGATATATTACTCATTTCACAGACAGATGGTGACAGACAGCCCCAGCCTTTACAAAACTTCTGAGTGCTCCTCATTCACCATGTTGTAACAAACACCCTTCTCATGAGAAGCAATCCCACATTTTCATTTTCTTGGCCAACAACCCTGTGTGTGCAGGGAGCAGTTCCCTGTTTTCCTCTCCTTTTTAATCTATGTTTGTTTTCCACACATCGCCATCCTTCCTATTTTCAAACATAATATTTTGCTGCATAAAAAAGGGTATGACAGCGGTAAAGAATTAGTCCAGCTATGATAAAATTAGTTACCAGTCCAGTTAAAAAAATACTTGGACATCATTCAGTTGAAATAAAAGGAGGAATTAATAATGTAGCTAAAACACTAATGTGTGGGAGAAGAAAATAATGATGTAGCCAAAATATTAATACGTGGGAGGAGATATTAATAATGGAGCTAAAATATTAGTGTGTGGGCCATTCCATTCTAGAGCTGTGCCTCTCAGCCAGGCTTTTTGTACCTCTCTTGCAAACCCTGGATATCAGGGAGACCTGTTTTCCTTAAGCAAGAGTTGTCCCAGTGTCTCAGGTTCCCATTACAAGCAAGCTGATGTTGAGGGTGATGGTTTCTTCTTCTTCTGATGCTTCTCTATTTTGGGGTTCATATGAGGTAAATCTTACATAGCTATTATTCCACAAGATAATATTATGCTTACTCATGATCACTGGCTGGAGTGTTCTGTATATGGTAAGGCCAAGTTTTACCATACGTACCATGGTAAATCATGATCATAGACTTCAGTTAAACAAGATGGAACAAGTCCCCCATTGAAACTGAGGGATGTGCATAAGGTATCTGGTTACTGTAGCCAACTCAATGTTTTTGATGTGAGACTTTAGAATCCAATTTCTCTCTGAAGCAACATGCAAAAGAGGTTAAGGCAAACGTTTAGGCTAGGACGAATCCTTGCAGTCTGCACTCTGTTACTAATAATGACAAATCCACGTGTCCTGTGTTGCTGTGCTCCACTACAGTGTCAGTTCCTTCAATGTGTTGAGGTAGAAATTAAACTTTATGCAGGTCAGTCATACTAAACACCCACTAGTAGAAGAACTTCCAAACTAGCAAGACCAGGAAGTAAAAACTAACAGCTGGAAGCTGTTTTATCTGTCTTTAATTTACAGCTTTCAGAGGGTTTATAATAGCTCTGTAATAACCCCTGGTGTTTTGCTTTTGCTTTTACACACACATGCACACATAGAACCCTTCATCTTCTGATGTTTGAGACTACTGGGATTCATTAGCAAGAGTATTCATCTTGTTAAGGATGCATTAATAGCACCCACTGTAAGCATTAATCTGCTGTTGTCAAGTGATAATTGCAGAAGATGGTGATTGCATCAACCTTTACCAAGTTCAGCAGATGGAAAAGTCCTTGCACCTTGCTTTAGGCATTTGCAGCTGCAGAGAGTATTTTTGTGTTTTCACAGGTTAAAAACCTGTGACACATTTCAGATTACAAAGTACCATAAAACTTTTATTTTTCTTGCTTCGTAACTGCTGATGAAAGTCATTTTTAGAAACTGATCACATCCAGCACAGGTCTGGTGAGCTACAGTATTCCTGGATCCCAAATGATAGAGGAGAAAACTCCAAGAGAGGGTAAAAAGAAGTCTCCTGCCAAAGTGATATTTGCTTCACGTACCGTAAGCAGCATCAGGCCCAAAAGGGGAACATGTTTGACTTTTTAGCAGGTATTTTAGGTCTAATATCTCATAGAAAGTAGATGTTCGCATATGAACTAGCCATCTATTCTGCAGTCCACAGCAACAAAGCACTCTTAGACCAGGATCCAAGGGATATTCCCTACCATATAATGTCTTGCTTAGCACTAAGAGCTAGGAGAAAGGAGGAGGGAGGGGTGTCTTTCATTATTAACGCATTTGTCTTCCAAATGCCTGCATCCCTGCTGATGGGAAGCAGAGAATAAGTTAGTTTCACTTTTCTTTGCTTCTACACCTGATCTTTGCTTTTCTTTATTAAACTGCCTTTATCTCAACCCATGAGTTTTTCATCTCATTTTATGCCCTGTCCTGCTTAGGAGAGGGAGCAAGAGAACAGGTCGGTGGGCACCTGGTGGCCAGCCAAGGTCAACCTACCAGAAACAGTCATGAATTTTGCCCTAGACGTGCCTGTTTCTTCCAGGGAAGGAGGGGCCCAGGATGAGCAGTTCCTATATGGGCATCTACACTAAGGTAAGATGAATCCCATCATCTACATCCATTCCAACTTCCTGACTTTCTTAAGAACTGAGTATCTTCACATCTATTATCAACTATTCTGAAGTCATGATGTCAACCTCTGTTCTGCAGGCATGGTAGCAGTCTCCCTTATGTCAGCAGGACTGTTCACCTGCTCACAACCAGATGAGCTGAACAGCAATGTTGAATCTGGTTAGTGGATCCACTGCTGTGGATGATTATGCCTTAGTTTCCCTGTGTGGAATAAGTATTGATTCATACTTACCAGCCAGTGAAGACAGGGGATGAAAAATGTTTCTCTAATTCTCCCCAGAAATAATTACCTATGTTTGTCCAAGGCAAAGGATCTCATTTTTTTCCAGAAATGTTATGGTAAAACTTCATTCTCAGAGTTTGTTGGGGTTTTTTTGTATTTCTAAAAGCCAAGTGGCCTTTTCAGTTAGAGCTTAGGAGGAAAACATTTATATTTTAATAATTCCAACCAGACTGTTATTCCAATTTCTACCTGACATTATTTCTCAACTGATAAAGCCAGTCTGTCACAATGGTCTTACAAAGCAATAGGCAGTAACCAATTTCTGGCACTCAAATACGAGCTTACTTTGAGCTAAGCTCCACAAAAATGAAATGCCAAGAAGTAGAAGCTTATATGTCAGGAAACAGGAATCTTATTTATTGACAATTTCCAGGGGTTCTTTGAGCAAAGAAGCAGTACAAGGACTGATCTCTGGGAAATGTTTCTGGTAATGCTCAATCCTGAATAACATTAAAGGAGAGCAGTTTGCAATTTCTCTTATGCAGCCAACTGTGAAGTTCTCATTTCTAGGTTAGTTTTTTCATCAATTCCTTAATTAAAGTAATCAGAAGACTGCTAAACACTTTGTTTTCTCATATTAGAAACGTACATCCAAATTTAGCATAGAATAGCAGTTTTTTTCCTTCTGTAAGCAATAGTTGCTTTGCAATTTTAGGCTTGGAAGCTTTAGAGTCATTGTAGGATTCTACAGAGCAACCTCCTCATAGGAGCTAAGTGCTTTAGATACAACAGTACAAATTCTGGTACAAAGATGCTTAGATTGTTGAATTTTAATGAAAATGATCTGAAGCTACACACAAGGTACTTCACCCACAGAGTTAGCTAAAAGGCTTTAAGTTAGATCTAACTTCAGATCCCCCTTTCATCCATGTTCTGAGCCATCTCACTGGAGACTGGTGATGCTTTAAGTCAGGTTTAATGCCAACTGGCATATAGAAAGGTTATAGGATACCCACTATTTATTTCAACTAAGATGTGACTGATTTGTGTTGATGACAAAGTCCCTCCAGTGGCATCTGATACCTATTCCACATTTCCAGAAGAACAGACAACAAAATATTCATACATGTACCAAGTTTCAGCACCCAAGAGATCCATCGGGTATGCCGTGAGAAGCTCTACCAACACGGGGGAGCGAACTTAGCGATATGAAGATATACCAAATCATATACAGACAGTGGCTAAGTTTAACAGAGTGTCCCTCTCTAGACATGCTAACTCTGCTTCCAAATCATAGCTTAGAAAAGCACCATGTAGGTATTCCCTACATTTGGGAATCACTGGATTGTACCCAACTATAAACTCAGGAATTTGAAGGGATGATCATAGCAAATCCCTTTTGCAGTAATGCAGAATGACCACCCATGGACAAAGATATAAGTTATAAAGATATAAAGATATAAGGTCTGGTGCTGGATACACAGGGGTGTAGCCAAACCTCCCTGCCTACTGCACCTCACTAAAGACCATGTCCTGGTAAATCTGTAGAGAATTGTCCTGTTCGCCCTGTGCCAAAACCCATGAACATATTTAGCCATGAACTTCCTAAACCTGCAAGTTCTTCTTATTTGCACATTGCAGCTTGCACTTTACCCTGAACAGTGCACTTTTTGATGAATTAGGTTTGCTTGTAGCAGGACTACCATTGGAACTGGTGCAGATGGCCAGTGATATCCTGGTTAGCATTTTTAGACCCTGTTTTTTATATAGAAGTCTAATTTCACATTAGAGCTGAGATTCATCACAATAAAAATTTCTAAATTAATTCATTTTCAGTTTTTCTTTTTAATGGGGAAATGGAACCAGTATAGAATTCAAGAGATTTCAGACTGTGGAAAGCAGAAATTTCTCTAGCAAAAAAGAGAGAGCAAATTTTCCAAATTGATTCCTGGTATGCAATCCTGCTGCCTGCACAGGGGAGGAGAGGTTGATAAGTTTATTCTGCCTGAAAATCCTCACGTACGGTTCTGAGCATCTCTTGTGCAAATAGCTCTTCTCTGACTGAAAAGCTCTTCTAGAACTTTATAGCTCAGGTGCTGGAAAACTTCTCACTTCCATCCTAGATAGCTCTTAAGTACACAGTCTCCCATCAACTTGGCCTTTTCCCTTTTCAACTCTCCTGAAACACTGATGTTTCCACAGATGAAGCATTCTGACTTACAACTGTCCTCAAATTGCTAATGGTTGAAATATACCCAGCTTGTGGGACAATATGGTTCTAGCATCCTGCCACTATGACAAAATGACAAAGGCAGCAGTAGAGAGGTGAATTTGTGCTTGCTATGTCTGTAACTTGTGTCAGACACAGTAATATCAGGATTATGCTTATACCAGCTTGCAGTAGATAATCAGCATCATCTCATCCAAGCATACAGAATGTGTTTATTCATCTAAAGAGTTTGTTTCCTTCAAGAAATGTTTAACCCACAGCAACTGTAGACATTGAATATTTCCAAAACTAGGATATTTCTTGCATTCAGGAATCATCAGTGGTCTGCTTCTATGGTATTGCATATTCTATTCCATAGCAACACATTTTGTGCGTTTATACCCCATTTTTGTGTCATGATTGATATTCACAATTAGGTATGATACAAATTAAATAAATTAAATCAAAAGATGGTAATATTTGCAATTCAGGAAAACATACGCTAATGAATTTAGCAGATAAAGACAGAGGAATTTGTCTTCTCAAACATATAAAAAATTCTTTATTTATGTAAAATGAACTTTCAGAGGTTGTGATCAAAGAAGACATCTGTTACTCAGGCAAATGAGCACATATTTAAGTTAAACCACTGTCATTTAAGTATACCCCTTAATAGGTATGGAATGTAAGAGAGTGCTTGTCTGCTCCATGATTGAGGACTTGTATTTCCATATAAGTGCTCAGGAGTTTTACCCAGGAAAATAAGTGCCAATGACAGATTCTACCAAGAATATTCACTCTGTACACAAAGCTGATTGAACAACCTACAGCTGGAGACAAGCAGAAAACAAACAAACAAAAAATAATTCAAAATTATCTAAATAATGTCAGGTTTTTAATGCAAGCTATAGAACAAAAATATGTGGCCAAAAATCCAAATCTAAATAGCTCTCTAGTACCTCCTGCCATGGAAACTACCTACTGGTTATTTCTAGGACTATTTCTTAGAACACCATTATGAGTTTGAGTGCAGGAATACAATTCCTGACTTCAAAATAATACTGCAGAAACAATTTTGGTTATTTCTGAAGAGAGGAAGAAGCAAAGCAAATTTTCTAAGAAATCTGAAGCAACTAAGAAAGAGTCAGGAAAAGTGCTCAGAGAGGCTGTGGAATTTCCATACTTGGAGGTACTCAAAACCCACCCAGATATGGCCCTGAGCAACCTGCTTTAGAGAACTCTGCTTTAGGTGGTGGACTGACAGTCTCTAGAGGTCTCTTCCAACTTCAGCTACTCTATGATTCTATTCTCCTATTATAGTCAAGCCTATTGTTCATCCTGAACTGACCTGAAATGTTTTTTTAAATGATGCAACTAAGAGCTGAAGAACTGTTTCTTGAAACTCAGATTTAAACACAACTGTTTCTCGAAACTCAGATTTAAACACAGCTGAAGAAAACTCAGCTATGAGTAATTATGAAATGCCAGTTACAGTTGATTTCAAAATCTAGACTACAGATCTTTTAAAGCTTTTTAGCTCATTTTTTCAGCATATCTGTTTCTTTTTTTCTTTTTCCTAATTGCAGGAAGAACTTTAATTTTTTTATATTTCCAAAACATGTAAATGCTTTTCTTTGCCTCTAATTTTTATTAGCACTTTATTGTCCTTTGGTTGGATTTGTTTATTGTGAACTTTCAGTTATTAAATCCAAAAGGATATAAAATTTACTTAGGATGAAACCTTCATATACATTTTCTACATTAGATTAAAAAAGATAAAGGGAGAAAAAAGCAATCAAACGTTACAAGAAATGGGTTATGCAGTTTCTTTTAAATTTTGATACTAGTGAGTCTTTTTGTAACCAACCATTAGATAACCTGCTGTTATTGATCGCACAAATATCCTATTACTGTTAGTGGACTGCATAAAAACGCAATGTAATTTAAGAACTGTAGAAATAACTATTTGCACTCTTACAGGGCTTATCATAAAAAATGTGTCATATTGCTTCACTTTCCTGGGGTGATAGTTGAAAAACATCTAAAGAGGAGACAGGATATCAAACATCAAGATGGTTAGGGAGATGCTTTCAATCCAATCTTCTTGTGAATATACTAATGGAACTTCTGGAAGACTTCTACAGCATTCCTTCAAGGAAACACAATCACTGGCATAGTTAGTCTTTGGAAAACAAAGGAGCATAAATACCCAGATTCAAGATTGGAGATTTAATGCACATTAGAGGTACGTGATCTAGAGGGGGCTGAAATAAGAATATTATGGAAGTGCAAGAAACAAAGTATTTTCAATAATAGCAGATGAGGGAAACAGGTGACAACAGAAAAATATGTCATGATGACAAATAAATTATTTTAAAAAGAGCAGGTTTTTGGCTTCTGAAATAATTTTGAAATATGGATCAGATTCAGAAAGATTCAGACAATAAAATAGAGAAATAGTCCTTTAAAGATTCAATCTTTCTTATCAATATTGTTTTAAATTCAACATAAAGTTTACGGTTTTTAAGCAATCTTTGCATTCTCAAGTGGACAAGCTAGTTTGCCGACGACACCAAGCTGTGTG
>NW_009923059.1:0-4411 GCF_000696875.1 Nestor notabilis | reverse complement strand
TTCAGTTTTTCCACACTTAGTTGAAATTTGTTAATAAAACTTTAAGTTATTTCTGGAAACCCATAGCATAAATTATAAGTCTTATTTTCCTACAAAATGAAGTTAAAACGATGAAAAATCCCTGAAAAGACAGGTTTAAAAGAAATTCCCATCCGCATACATTTGTGCAGTATCTAAGAACCAATCTAATAGGTGGGTGTGGATTAAAACCTTCCTAAACCAGGAAAAGTAGATAAACAGATCACTTCCCTCTGTTTCAGGCAGGGTGGAGAGCATGTTGATTCACCAGCTCTGGTTTCCCCTCATTCCCCTTAGTCTGTAGAATGTCCATGGTCAGTTTTCTGAAGTTGGTGACATCATAGCTGCGTGTGCCTAAGAAGGTCTGGGATAACTTTCCTGAATGGAATCCAACACTCCTGTAACTCCTTAAGCATCCTTTCCCTGCACTGTCAGCGTGACTAAGATACCTTTTTGCATGGTATCATCTGCCAGCCCCTCCTTGTCTTCGAGCTAAGAGTGAAATCAAGATTCTGGTGCCATGTTTTTGTTATGTGTTTCACCCTAAGGTTAGCAAGACCAACCTGTCTTCTGGGTTCAGCTGTCTTGGTGCTTCAAGCTTGATATTGGGTACTGGCAGCACAGTGCTGCCCGTGCTGCACATGTCAGGATTAGGGTTTTATCTTTGCAGATGAGGCAGTCTCAGAGTGTGTGCTCATCTCCCTTTCCTCTTCTTTCTATTGCTTCATCTATCATTATTTGATTTCCTGAATTTAAAGGATCTCAATATAGCTTAAGTGGATTTGATTCTGCGTTCATTTGGGGCTGTAGCTGGATCCACTTGTACGACTGCAAATCAGCAGCAACTTCCCTTAAGTGCTTGGGAAAATCTGGGTGATGCCTTAATAAGAGTCCGTGCATAAAAAGAACAGATTCCGTTCGGTGCTCAGAAGGTCTTCATACTGCCTTCACGTGGGGTATGAAAGTCTTAGAGCTTTTATTCTTATACTAAATACAGATACATGTGATTGCATCAATACATGCTGTATGCAAACAGTTCTCCGTCTATTTGCTCTTAGTGCAACAGCATCAATCTTACGAGCCTGGCTCGATCAGTGCTCTGAAGATTTCAGAGAGCCGCCCAACTACCCGTGTCTGCTGAAGATGCTGGATTACCTGAAGAAGAATGTATCTGGCTCTGACCCAGAGAGAAGGGCGCAGAACCTCTTGGAGCAGTTCCAGAACCAAGAAGCGGAAAATGACGGTAAGTTACCTTTCCCTTCTCTCTGACTGTAAGGTGTCACAAGGGTTTATGTGGAGTACATTTCACCAACTCTCATGCTAACTGACAGTGGTGTGAGGCTCACCAGTGACTTTTTTCTTTGATAAAAAGTAAATAATAATAATAATTAAAAAAATGCCTGTATGATGCTGCAGGTTCTGTGCAGGATGAAGGACTTGTATCGTGTAGGTGCCTATGCCCGGTTAGTCCAGGGTGTATTGGGAAATCCAGCACTCCTCTAATATTTAGCCAGTGATTTGAGATTGCTGCAGCAGCTAAGTGGTTAATTGTCAGTGCAGTTCCCATGTCATTGAGGTAAAAGACACAGCTGCTCTTTAGCTGGTCTTCTCATTTCAACACACCACCCCGCAGCGTCCCCCAAGAAAAGGCCAAACCAACAAAAAGCAACATACAGAGCTGTGACAAAACACAGCTTGAGTCACAAGCCTTGTTGTCATGAAGCTTTTCTTCCTAGTTGCCATCATGTCAAAGGAAGTCGCTGTGGCTGTTTTTTCCTATTTGAGTGGCTGGCTGCTGGTATCCAAGGACAGAGGAAAACCTTACGTTATTGGGGGTCACAGTCTACTGAAAGAAGAGTGAACTGTAGTAACACACATATGCTGTGTGCAGCAACAAGCCTGACACATACCCTTATCCTGGTCAGAAAGCTTCCTGTGACATAAACTGAGAAGTCATAGGAGCTCACGTAGTGTGTGAATGAGAATTAAAATCAACTTCCAGCTTTGGTAGAGGGGCGAGGGAATGATTCATGTCATAAAGTATAAAGGAAATGACAGAAAAAAACCCATCTCATCCCATAAAAATCATGTCTGCCGGATGTTCCAGACATATCGTGCCAATGCATACTACTGTGAAATGCCAAATTAACTCAAGTCATTAAAATGTACATAAAAAGGAGTACTACACGGAGCCCAGGCCTTTTCCTTATTTTGAAAGCATGTAGGTGAACGGGATTGCTAATGTGTGCCTATTGATGTCCTTCCCTGGGTTTGGTTCCCCCAGGTCAAAGAAAGCTTACAAGAGCTATATTAGGGTTCATCTGTTGTTCCAAGTGAACAGAAGTTCCCAGCAGCCCTGCTTTTGCATTTGTTTCCTCAAGTAACACTTGAAAAGGTTATTTTCTGAGTTCTGGGTCAACTTGAATGATAACACTTTCCGAACTGTGGCAGAATAGAGGCTGTTAATTAAAATAAGAGGAGGAGAACAAAATTAATCTGTGGGGTCTACAGAAAAGAGTTTTAAAATTGTCACTTTATCAGCATCGATTTATCTGAGCTTCATCTTTGTTAATTTCAGAGATTTCTTTCAAAATCTCTCATGTGCTGTCTGCAAACAAGGCTTGCTGATAATTACTGTTCTAAAGCATTCAAATTATGCTATGAATTTACAAATTTGGGTCCTTACCCCACAGTTTGATTTGTGCCATCAGACCTCCGTTCAGTGCTGCCATCCATTCTTGCAGCTTGGGCAAAACAAAGCTAGGCGAGTCAGAGACTGCAAATTCAGAAAATGTGCGTGGTTGCCCTGTGTGAAGTCAGGAGGGTGTCTGGGCTTTGAGAGGGCTGAATGGATCAGAGCTATTTGAAGATGGTGAGATACTTGAGTACAAGAGGATTCCAGCTTCTGGGAGAGTAGGGAAAAGGCTGGTTACACATCCATGAAGGTGAGAGAGAAAGGAGAAAGGCATGAAAACAGAGAAGTCTTGCACTGCACTCCAGGACCTGGTTTTAAGGGTGCTGTGAGGTTTTGAACAGGGTTGCAACTCAGTGATGCAGATTTTCAGTTGAATTTCAAGAGCTGGAAGGAATACGAGGAGTCACATAGCAAAAAAGAGAGTGAAAAAAGTGTGACTTATAAGGGTTCAGTAGAAGTCCATTTAATTATGCAGAATGTTACGAAACAGCCACGGAAAAATAATGCTGGAACAGAGGTCTCCATTTATCGCATTTAGCTCTGTCGATAAATCGTGCAGTTAGAATGTGCAGATGGAAATCTGGATGCAGCCTGTAGTTGGAAGTTGTTACATCAAAACCGTAGCAATTTACATTCACAATTAGGTTTTGTTACCTAATGAAGAGAGGAAAAGCAAAGTATTTCAAAAACCGGTGATGAAGTATCCCTTTATCTGCTTTTGCTGCTTTAATGTCTGTTCTGGTTAAAGTGGGTATAAAGTATTGCATGACCTACTCTGAAGTGCACTGTTGGTTTTGCTTAATGAAATCTCCCTAGTAGTAAACTCGGTACCCTTGTTGTTAAGTCTTCAAGAAGTCCATTTTTTTCCCTCCCTTCTTAGGGAGTTACTGTCAGCTTACAGTAAAAGGGATGAGGAAGAGGATTTATTTTCAGGGATTTTCTGTTTGACTTCCTCCCCTACCCTGTGAATCAAGGGCACATTTCTTTGTGTTTAATGTAGCTTTGTTCTCAACCTGTGGGAGCCAAAAAGTGACATGGGAAAAATCTATGAAATCGCTTTCCTTCCGCACTGGATCAGGTCTCTCAGTGAGGACGGCTCTCCTCTCCCACCTCTTCACTGCTGCCCAGTGCAAATTTAGAAGCAGCATTAGCAGCATTCAGCAGAATGCTTGTAGATGCTCACTGTGCTTCCTTTTTCTGGGAAAAATTCCCAGAGAGGGAAGGTGAGGGCTGCTGGAATGAACTCCCTTCAATGAAGTCCATGTAGCCACAAGTGATGCTAAGAAATCTGGTATCTCCTTTTATTTCCACACATGGGAGATGAAATCTGGATATAAAATCATTCCTAGTGCAATATTTTTGGGATAGAACTGCATTCTCATCCATTTACAGTTTGATTCCCCACCCCCACCCCCAGATTATAAAACATATAAATATTGAAAAGTAGGTTAACAAAATTTTGCAATGTTAATAAGGAATTGGGGTGGTGGTGATGTTTTTTCTTTCAGAAGAGTGTTTAACAAATGGGCTAAGCCACTTCTCTGCTAAGAGACTCTAAACACTTGAATTCTGTCTAACTCTATTTCTTTATCTTCCAGCTTTTCTTTGCCAGTTTAGTCTTTGCCAGGTCATCATCTTTCTCACTAAAATATGCAGCACAGTGGGATCCCTTGGCTGTTCTGCTATAATATATACAGT
>NW_009923058.1:0-18885 GCF_000696875.1 Nestor notabilis | reverse complement strand
TTGCCGGCTGGGCTTGAACCACGACAACTATTATCCTCTCACTTTTTTGCAGATGCGTAACTTTTATAAACCCACAATATACTGATTCATTATGTCATTAATAAGTACAATGTAGCTCATAACCCTCTTTGAAGACATGTTTTGAAAGACTTAGTGGCTGTCTGACTTTGATTTTTAGAATGTAATACTAATCTGTTTTAATTCTTTGTATTTTCTTATCAGTACATATAGGTTATACTACAAATGAAGGATCCCATGTTAATTCCTGGAGACCAGTTAGTTCAAATTCTTCCTTGCCTGGATCAGGGTACTTCTCATGAATATGTGCTTGTGAAACTCACATCTCTGAAAATTTCATTCTTGTGTTGAAATTAAATATCTTGCAAATTTCGTGTACTAAAACTATCTGGGGTAAGACTGGTTCTGATAAACATCTTTGCAGACTAGATTATAAAACGTAGATTAAAACACATTTGTATGAAGTTGTCCGATATTTGACAAATCTCTTATTTTCCTATCTATCTTGACAAAAGTTCAGACTGAGTTTCTTCTCCTGTAGTTGGTAAGCAAAACCCTTTTCATTTACAGTGCCTTAGACATAATGGCAAAGGTGGCTGATTATGCATTCTGGGCTATGCCAGCAAGAATGCAGCCAGCAGATTGAGAAATTCATTACTGAAAGTTTATTACTCCAGAATATTAAAATCTTGCACTGAAAACAGAGAATTTTCCTGGATTTACTAAATTGTAGTGTGGTGGCTTTACAGAATATATGTTATAAGGATAAATATAGGGCATCATTGTACTTATGATGAAGACAATCCCCAAGTTGATATTGACTAGGAGGATTTTGGATCGTTTGGGGAATACTCAGCTACTGAAGCAAAATTTCAGAACAAGAATCTCAGAGGTTTAGTTTATTTCTTAATGTCTTTCCTTCCAGATGACAATAGGAAACTTCATTTTTGCTTTGAACTTCTAAAAGTACATGTAGCCGAACAGCTGTAGCTATTTTCATGACTAAAGCTTTAAAAGACCCATCAGATACAAGGAACTGGATATAATTTTTCACATTGTTGTCATTGTTGTCATCTTTTCCTTTTTCACATATCTGTATAACTGACAGTAGCTGTTTTACACACACAGTCCATATGCGGCATAGTGAAGTATTAAAATCTACCTTATTTTTTGAGTGGTAGCTGTATTTCTGTAATTATTTGGTGTCTTCTTGCTAGTATTTTACCTTAAGGAATACAACTGTGCTCCTTTGGGAAGAGGAAGAATAAGCCATTAGAGAGAAAGTCAGTGATGGGTGTTCTCTGCTACAGAGAAGCCCTAACAAAGGTTTAGCATACTGGGCTGGTATACATACTTTTAAAAAAGGAGGGAGAAGATTGCATCCAAGCTATGTCTAGGTTAATGCAAACTGGTGAGTATTTTTCTATGACAAGAACCCTTTACCTGAAAAGCATTGTACTTTTAGCAAAGCAGAGCTGTGCATAACTTTTGTGCAGTTTTCTCAGCTTTGTGGAATGCTGCGATTCTATCTTCAGTCTGTGATTCATCCACTTCTGTTTATTTTTGTTCCACCTCTATCACTTATTTCTCTATTTGTTTTGAGTTTTGTCCGTGTTGGAAAGAGAAGTGTTTTTATTATTATTATTTTTTTTTTTTTTGTTCCCATAAAGGGTAGTAGATCAGAAAAGCACCGATGCTGCTTTCCTGTTCATGGAATGACTCTGGCCTCTATGAGCTTGTCATTCTTAAATCATTTTTTCTGCTCAGGGCAGAAATTCAGACTATCTATATATTCAATGGCTATGTACATAGGCCCTCCAGGGGCAATTCATTCAGTGTTTACATTGAGACACTTTGGGTGACACAAGGGCATCTTCCTGACTGCAAGGAGGACCTGGATAGCTGGTTTAGGTTAGCCACAGCAAGGCAGATGAGTGGGATCCTCCCCAGGTGCCTCCACTGCTTTTAGAAAGTGAGATGCTCTTGAGAAGACTGGATCTACCATCAAAGTTAAGAAATGAGAAAATCTGCACCTAAACTAAAGCCCTGAGCAAATCTAGTGTCTGTGCCAGGTGACTATGAACCTGTATCAGCCTGGGCATGGTGAACTTCCTTGTTTCCCAGTGCATTCTAGCACCAAATGTTCAGCAATGTCTGTGCGGTGATTACTATCACAGGAATATTTACAAAACGTGAGTATCTTGCTCTATGGCTTAAAGGGGCAAATAGGTCAGTCTTTTCTCCCAGCTCTGCTTTGTTTTCTCCCCTTCATGTTGTGCATGGTATGTGTCTAAGGACTAAATGGGTTCTTTTCCTTGGAGTTCATGCACTGCAATTTGCCCTTGTGGAGCTATAGCGAAAGCTCAGCATCTCTGGTCCTATTTAGTTTTTTTTCAGACAATGTTTCTATTTTGACATTGTTGCTACCTTATTATTTCAGCCAAGCTTTTCCTTCTGACATGTAGCAAAATAGGCCATTTGAAGCTGCTAACAATTTCAGAAGTAGTCTCAACAGTACTCCCTTAGACAAGGGATGCTTCTTCACAGCTTCTCTTTTTCTTCCACCAAAACTACTTTCAAAACACAACCAGCTCAGATGATTGCTCCATATTCACAGCAATTTTCACTTAATTTGCTCACAGTCATGGAAATTAGTGTAGCCCTAGGAGGACCATTTATTAGAATGCTTTGCTGTAGAATAAACTGCAGTCCTTTCAGTTACATAGCATGAGGAGTGTGAGCATTCTTGAAGCTGGGAATGCTGCTAGGAATACTAATAGGAGAGTCTTGTTTCTGGTGCTTGTCTTGTCTGAAATTTTTGAAAGCTATCCCTAATCTCTGTAAGGCACAGATGCTTGCAGTTTCTATTTTATGTATGCTTGATGTTTTCCTGATGTGAAGCGTATTTGGGCAGCAAGATGATTCTCAGACCTGTCCAAGATCTTGTTGCAATTAAAACGACATACTTTTAGGTGATGGATGTGGCTCATGAAGTTACCTCCCTGCAGACCAGTACATTTCTGCTTGTGGACTACCCTCAGACATGTTAGCATTTTTCATTTTTCAGTTCAATGACAGAAAAATGTCTATTTAGCTGGAAAAAAGTATCTCTATATAGATAGATTAATAGATTTTGCTGCTGCTTCTTTTTTTTCAGTTTTTTTTTTCCCTTTTTTCCCCTGAACTTGGATGCATTTTTTCTATTTGCCTCTGAATCAGCAAGGGAATTTTTGTACTGATACATCACAAACATTCCTCAGCTTAAAGATTTTATTATTGAGGAAGTGATGATCTTCGTGTAGGTAGTATTACCATACATATCTATTGATTAGTTATTTTACTGGAAACCTGCATGGTCACTTAATCCATTCAGTAGTTCTACCAGTTCCCTGTGGGAATCCTCAGGGTCCTGTTGTTTTGAAATTACTTCTCACAGAGCTTAAATATTTATAATACCTACTGACAGCCAGACTAATTTGAGTCCCCAATACCCTTAAACACTTTTGAGAAAAATGAATGTTTTTTGTAAGGCTTGGACAAGGCCTGCAAAAACATTCAGTTGCCAAGCTCTTTTATGTTTAATGGAGAGATGTTTTTGCAAACACATTTGAAGTTGGAACCTAATCTTAGAAGCTTTCAGTCATTCTCTGCACATATCTTTGTCGTGGTTTAAGCCCAGCCGGTAACTCAGAACCACACGGCTGCTCGCTCACTCCCCTTCTTTTTCCTCCCCCTGCTCCCAGAGGGATGGGAAGGAGAATCAAGGAATGTAACTCCCATGGGTTGAGATAACAGCACTCCAGTAACTAAGGTATAATACAAACCACTGCTGCTACCACCAATAATAATAATGATAAGGGAAATAACAAGGGGAGAGGATACAATTACTCACCACCCACCGACCGATACCCAGCCTGACCCGAGCAGCAATCTGGGCCTTCCGGGTAATTCTCCCCAGTTTCTATACTGGGCATGACGTGCTGTGGTATGGAATATCCCTTTGGCCAGTTTGGGTCAGGTGTCCTGTCTCTGCTTCCTCCCGGCTTCCTCCTGGCTTCCCCTCCTCCCTGGCAGAGCATGAGACTGAGAAAGTCCTTACTCAGAGTAAACATTACTGAGCAACAACTAAAAACATCGATGTTATCAGCGTTGTTCCCAGGCTGAAAGTCAAAACCACAGTACTGAACCAGGAGAAAAAAATAACTGCTGTAGCTGAACCCAGGACAATCTTTCTGTCCCCACTGAATAAAGAAGGACTCTGAGGACATCTGTCTTGCCAGCTAAAACTGGCTGTGGGGATACCCTCGTGAAGCTTGTAAATGTCATAGATATTTTTAAATGTTTAGGGAATGCCTTTTCCCTTCTATCTGTAATCTATCTATCAGATAATCGTAATGCATTTATTTTAGGATTCCTATGAATCAATGTATGTGGTTTTAATCTGTACTGTTACTATTTGTATGACATTGAAAGAACATAAAGCTGGTCTCAGCTTTCCTTTAGAATTTCTATATTTACATAAGACTAAGACTCCTACTAAAAATTGTCTAAACAATTTAGCTTTAATCAATATTTTCATTCCTGAGCTACAGGGAAGGGCAACAAACTTTGAAATTGATTTTTTTAGGCCATCTCAGTATTATGTGAGGTGCAAGAGACATAACTGAGGTTTTTTTGTTGGTTTGTTTGTTGGTTTGTTGAAGTATTTTTTAGAAAATACTGTTCTATGATTTAAAGCTTCAGAAAAATCCTATACATAGAGACATGTTTCTTGTTGCTCTTATTTTAAGCAGAAGAATTCAGATGACAGTAAAATTCAACAGAAGCAGACTTACAAAATGGCAGAAAAAGATAGAATTGGGAATAAATAATGCTAAATATCTGCTTCAAGAAGCCAACATTGGACTAATTTATAATACATTTGAAAAATATCTCTTTTGTGATATGATTTACATGTGTTTTTAATAAGTAAAGTTTACTATTAGTGAAGTGTAGTCATTGCGGATCTGCCGAGATAGTTTAATGTAGAGGTGAATTCTTACAAAGTTTTTATATGTCTTCCATTTCTTTTCTGTTGTTATCATCCCTTGAAATTTAAAATATCCTTTCAGAAAGAATGGGAATAATTTTTATGTTGTTGATATTGATGCATCAATGAAATAACAACATTTGGAAAATGCTTATATCTGAGGATGAAATAAAAGCAAGAGCTTGATGCTCAAGTGTCATTGCTTTAGTCACTGTCAGAAAAGGAGACAATGGTGAGAGCTTAAGTGAAAATATAATTTGGGTTGTAAACTGAGGTAACCTGTCTGAAGTGGTATAAGCAGGTGAAAATACTTGTCAGGAAGAAACATGTTGGCTCCTCGACTTCCCATGGTTTCACATGCTGCCACCAGTTGCTACCTATCATCTGTCACCTACTGCTGATCCTCTATGTAAATGACTCTTACAGAAAATTGGTTTTCAAACTTAAACACTAAAATAAGAAATTAGATGCATGAAATATGCATGTTACTCACAAGTATACAATGAAACGAAATTTTGGCAAAAGGAATTTGATGTTAACTAAAGTTGGCTTACTAAAACTGGCAAAGAAGTAAGACTTAACCTAAAATCTGCTTCTGATTTCATTGTAAGAGACAACAGCCAGATGAGAAAAGCCGAAGCAGTAAAACCCCACATATAATCCACTGAATAGCTCTCATGGACATCTAGAAGGCTTGGAATAGGTCTTCCCTGATTAAGACTGATCTTCTATTCATATCAGGAACTGTATTTTGCATCCAGTGAATTCAGCATATCCTGCTTATACAGGTTTCTTCTAGTGTTTGTGAGTTTATCAACAGTACTGTGGGTGGCATGATGCAAACACTGAAATTCTCATTTTAGACATGGGAGAATAATGGAAAATTCACCGGGAAAACAACTGATTCCTTTTCCAAGACTGATTCTTCCATCTGGAAGAAGTATGAAGTCTAGGTTCCTCTGGTTCTTAATGCATTATTTGCCTGTATGTTCCTGGCATGGGGCTGGCTATTCACACTTCTTCTGCTATTTTTTCCTCCTGCTGCTTAGACATGAAAAAGACCCTCAGTTAAAGTGGTCTAAGAATGAAGAATGTAAATATTCTTTTCATTCAGGTTTTAAAACTTGCTCTTACTTTTCAGTGCTAATTCTGTTAGTTTGTTTGTTTTTTTTTTCTACAAAAACTGCAGTTATATGCCCAGGCTCACTCCAACAGTTCATCAGTTATCTTCCATTTTTGTATGGAGCCTGAGTTAATTTAACCTCATTGAAGAAAAAATTAGTAACTGTCTTCTGTATTTTTATAATAATATTATGATTATGGTTTCTTTCATAGAGTCATAGAATAGTTAGGGTTGGAAAGGACCTTAAGATCATCTAGTTCCAACCCCCCTGCCATGAGCAGGGACACCACACACTAAACTATGTCGCCCAAGGCTCTGTCCAGCCTGGCCTTGAACACCTCCAGGGTAGGAGCATTCACAACTTCCTTGGGCAACCTATTCCAGTGCCTCACCACCCTCACTGTGAAGAACTTCTTCTTATATCTAACCTAAACTTCCCCTGTTTAAGTTTAAAGCCATTACCCCTTGTCCTACCACTAGAGTCCCTAATGAAGAGTCCCTCCCCAGCATCCTTGTAGGCCCCCTTCAGATACTGAAAGGCTGCTATGAGGTCTCCAACACAGTCTTCTCTTCTCCAGGCTGAACAGCCCCAACTTTCTCAGCCTGTCTTCATAAGGGAGGTGCTCCAGCCTTGTGGCCCTCCTCTGGATTTGTTCCAACACCTCCATGTCCTTTTTATGTTGAGGACACCAGAACTGGACACAATACTCCAACTGAGGTGTCACGAGAGCAGAGTAAAGGGGCAGGATCACCTCCTTTGACCTGCTGGTCACGCTTCTTTGATACAGCCCAGGATACGGTTGGCTTTCTGGGCTGCAAGTGCACACCGCCTGCTCGTGTCGACCCTCAAGTCCTTCTCCGCAGGGCTGCTTTGAATCTCTTCTCTGCCCAACCTGTAGCTGTGCCTGGGGTTGTGCCTATGCAGGTGTAGGACCTTGCACTTGTCTTGGTTAAACTTCATGAGGTTGGCATCTGCTTACCTCACAAGCACGTCAAGGTCCCTCTGGATGGTATCCCTTCCCTCCAGCATATCAACCGATCCACACAGCTTGGTGTCATTGGCAAACTTGCTGAGGGCACACTCAATTCCATTGTCCATGTCACCGAGAAAGATGTTGAACAACACAGGTCCCAACACCGATCCCTGAGGGACACCACTCGTTAGTGGTCTCCAAGTGGACATTGAACAGTTGACCACAACTCTTTGTGTGCTGCCATCCAGCCAGTTCTTTATCCATTGAGTGGTCCTTCCATCAAGTTGATGTCTCTCCAATTTAGAGACAAGGATGTCGTGTGGGACATGGTCGAATGCTTTGCACAAGTCCAGGTAGATGACGTCTCATTTGCAAACACCTCTGAAATATGTATTTATGTATAAATGTATGTTGTTTAATTTTTAGAATGTAGTTGATCCACATGTTTACAGCATATTTAAACTCTGATTTATTACAGTTTTTGTAGTACAGGTAAACGAACACTGTTACCTTCAGTATTTTCACGGTATAGTAAACATTTACTTTTATTTTACAGGGTTGGGCTTCACAATTGCTTGCAATATAATCTCTAGTGAGCTGAGTAACAGTAGAACTGCTGGACAACTGATTGCTAGCTAAAAACGGAAGATAACAGCAATAAAAGGAGCAATAAAAATGTTGCAGATTGACGACTACTGTTTTTTTTCATTTCTATTGTAAAGTGTATATCAGCTTTGTATATCAAAAATAGCTAAAGTCTCAGGCCAGCTGCAATTTCGTGTACTGAACTACTCAATCTGTTACAAGAGCAAAGCTCTTATTGATATTTTCTTTTCTCACATTTGTATTTTCCCTTATCCATCTTTGCAATGCCAGGGAGCAGCTATAATGGTGCATGGCAAAGATGTTCTAATAAAAATCTCTTCATTAAATGGAGGAACTTAACCATCGACTAACTCAAGGAAGCAGATTGGGTGATATAAATGAGAGAAGAGAAAGAAAACAAGCAAACAAAAAAAGAGGCTTCCTTACTTATGTACAGCATGGTACAGCCCAGGATCCCAGTCCATTGACCACGCAGAATGGCACTTTGTTGGGATGTGTGTTGTTTCCCAAACGGATGCTCAGCTTAGTTCCAAGGAAAAAGGAAGGATCATCACTCTAGTGGGTCTAGTGAACTATCCACTGGGTACCACTATTGGTAAGGATTATTCTAGCCGTGAAATGCAGCAACTCATTCCAAGGTTGAAAATAAAAAGCATGCATTGCTTAGCAAGGCTTTGCAAGTGAGGCACATCATAATCCAGAAGAAGAGAAGTGAAGGAGCAAGATTGCACAAAGCTTTCTCAGTCTTCTTTCTTGGTCTGTAGCATCTCAGTGTTCCCTGTTGCATCACTGCAGAACAGACATGCTCAGTAGGTTACTTTTTTTGCCAGAAGAAAACCTTCACAAGCCTTGAAGACTTCGCAAGAACTGCCCACTTATTTTCCTGGGAGGAAAAGAACACACGAAAGATGTGGTCTTGACAGTTAATTTTAAGTTTAGTGTTCCTGGCTTCCATCATATTAGCAATACAGACAGTGACTGCAGAAGACTGAGAGGAGAGATGACTTACCTTATCTGACATGACATTAAATTGGGTTTCATATTCACAGAAGAAAAGGAATATAGTTGTAACTTTAAGATATTCCCTACATCTTCTCTCAATTGCCTGGTACAAGTCATGCATTTCTTCTAAAAGACTAGGTAAGTTTAAACAGAAAGGAGAAATTCTTGAGTACATGGGAAATGTTTTCCTCCCCTCCTAAATCCAAGTTTTGCGATTTCTGTTAGTTCAGGTGGGCTTAAGAAGATATGAGCATGTGTAAGAGCATAAGAGGACATATATTTTCAGTCATTAAGTCTTGAGATTTCTTAGGTAAGTAAGTGCAGTAGCATTAATACTACTAAAAAGGAGAGTTCAAGGTCTTGTGGCCAAATTCTTTTGCATTCTGTATAATGTAGAATGATTGTTATGCTCTCTTTCCTGTTGTACAGTGTTGTTTTTGATGATATTTAGATACTACCTTGGCTTCAGGCAGTGACTCCAATTGAGTAACTTAGTGCTGACATAGTTTAAGAGGAAAAAGGAGAAAAATTGTCTTAGTACCTTGTATTATGTATGTGGAATAAAAGCATTGCTTAGAGAAAATAATTGGAGGAAAGGATGAGTTATGTTGATATTCTATCTTCTTACTGGCTGCCACATCCAGTTTCATTGCCATCAATGTTTTTCTTCTGTGTGTGTTATTCTTATTAGTGGAATTTCTTTGTTTTAATGCAGTATGTTTTGTCATGTAGTATTCAAAAGTGTAATTTGCATTGTAAAAAAAACCAAGGTAAAATTTCTTGGGTTATTCTTTTAATAATTTTGATATCCATGATCAAAAATAATTTCTAAATTAATTACTACTCTAAAACAAACAGTCACTGTTTGCTTCATAAAAGGCATGAAAGTTCATGGTTTGTTTGATGTTGTTTTTTTTCTTGCAAGAAAATTAAAAACTTATTTTCTAAAAGAGTTTGTTCTTTAATCTCTGAAAAATTTTTCGCTGCCTAATTGACAGATTTACAATCACTTACAATGATTCAATTAGATCTGAAACATTGATGATCAATCTCTTTTCCCAGTTTATAAACTCTGTAGTATTGGGAACAAAGGCAAAGCCTTTGCATATATGTGTATGTATGTGTACAGGTATCTGTATACTGTGGCAGGCAGGAAATGGGCAATAAATATGTAGAGAAAACAATAGTTTAGAGAATGGTATGATGGGTTAGAGCTTTGAGTTGGAATCTTGGTGTCACCATAGGCAAGCTGGACTTTGAAAACCATCTTCATGGTTTTAAGATCTTTGAGTTTCCCAGAAAGAGAGTACTACTATTGTGGAAATCTATTAAAGTGGATTGTTCAAATATTACTGTTGTGGGAGACCTCAGATGCATGAGGAGTATTGTGTGTGTTCGTAGTTGCAGCATTTTAGTGTCTGATGCATACAAATCAGTGAAATCTGAGCTCACCAACAGTTTACTTTCACCTTTTCTGCCCCTGTGGGAGATTCATTATGTGCTAGTCTTGGGCTACAGAAGAAGGACACCCTACAACCAGCACACTTTCAAAGCAGAGAACTTAGAACACATATTTCTTGTTGGTAATCTTGTCTGAGTATATTTGCAAAGCTTCATTGTTGAAGTAGCTCTGCTGTTAATCGCTTAACAGTACTTCATATTGAAAGTGAGACTGGTAAGAATGGGACTGTCTGTAGGTAAATATAAAGTCAATGAAAAGAGCTGTATTTGATTGTCATGTTATGCAGAGGCTCAGTTATGCAGCAATGAATGAAGCACACTGCTGCTGGACTCCTTCCTAGGGCTATTTTAGCAGCTTAAATAATGTCTAGTAGAGTGCAGTCATCTGTGCTGCTGAGCTGTGAGAATGACTGCTAGCGTGCTTTTGGCTCCTGGTGTCAGGCACACTCTCAAATGATTTCTGGGCATGTTTTGGGACTTATGACATTCAAGGGACCACTCAAAAGAGACGGTTTGTACATAATCACTCTTTTCTGAAAGTTAAGTTTACTAGCAATGACAATGACTTTTCCATAGTGGTGCTGGGAAGTTTCTGGAATGTTTAATTATTTGGTTCACACTCACACTTTTGCTTTAGCTACTGAAAGATGCCATTCAACAGATTTGATCTTATCTATAAATCAAAAGAAGGATAAACTGGATTTCATTCTGATTTGTAAACTGCTTAAGCAAATTCCAATTCTATAATCCATTTTTGCTTTGCAGTATATTCCTGTAAATCTGTCTTCTATTAGTGGGTTTTGATACATCAATAACATTATTCATAACAATACTGTTAATGGTGAAGATGAGTAAGTTAAGTTCTTCCAGGTGTGCAACATGAATGAACAAGAGTATTAACTTGCCTTTTATTCTCTAGGCTTTATTTTTCACCCTGTTCCCTGAAACCGTGAAGATGACATGCTTAGTCTATCTCTTCCTCTAAATGAAGCTGAAATTTTCACAGGTACACACAGCACTGGAAATTTACCAAATCTGTGGGACTTGGGATGGATTTCTGAGAGTGGGCAGCATTATAATAACGAATAATTATGTTTCATGATGAAAGTGTCTCTAGGATTTTAAAGTCTGGTTCTAATAGACATAGAAGAAAAAGGATGCTTCTCTAAACAGCAAGCTTTCCCTGGAATCTTGAACCTATTGGCTACATTATATTTCTTTGTTTTTCAACCTTTATTTTAATGGCTTTATAGAACCCTTAAGGAAAATTAACAGTGAAAAAATAAATAGTCAATGCAGATTCTGAAGTTGCAGTATGTCTCTGGAACTGCAGTTAAATGCCATGAGTGATGCTAAAGTATCACATATTCTGAGGAACTGTGTATAGCCAACAGTAGGGAGGAAAAAAAATTAAAATTCTGTTGTTGACGTCATGTATATAGTTCTAAATATTTTCAGGAACCAGATGAAAATGCCTTTCACATTTCTATGCATCTAACTTTACGAAGCTCTTGCTGTAATACTTGTCTACCTTATCTTAGTAATTGAGTCTGTATATGCAATTTTTGTGTGACTTAATTGTTTCAGTGGGTACCTGGCTAATTTATGTTAGTGTGAAATGGGAAGGGGTGTATAGATTATCCTAACTTGTTTAGGAAAAAAGAGCAGTATTCTGTTATTCACCCCCTGACAGCCATAGCTTCTTACTTCTGATGTTCAATGGCAATCTATTTGGAGACTTTTTTTGTCTTTTTTATTAACATAATAATGTTGACTTTTTTTTTTTTAAGCCATTTTGTGTCACACAAAAGAATCAAGGGTGAATAGGAGCAGGATTAAATAAGGGTTAATGTTTGACCAAAGTTAAGGTACATGCCATAATATGCTTCTGAATCTTATTACATCTTTTGTAGAGCTGTGATTTTAGTGAACTGTTGGAGGTACAGAAAGTGTATTTTTCAATTCATTCTACTTCCTTTTCAGATTTATAATAAAATTTGTGTGAATTAATAACAGTGCACCTAGATGTAATTTTCATATGATTTTAGAATTACATCCTGCAAATCATAATGTGAAATATAGCTTGCTAGTACACAGCTCCTTTGAGTTTGTGATCTCATTTGTATAGTTTAACACTAATACTACAATAACAGGGGAAAAAAAAATACACTTTTTCAACATTTAATAGATGCAAAACTCTGTTAATTCTAGAATGTACTAAGATATATCTTTAAATCTTGAGCTGTAAAATCATAGTCTGTTGAGTATCATATTTGTATAAATTTTTTAACCCCTTATTTCTAAGAAACACCTAAGAACACCAGGATTACAAGAAATTAAATTAAAGGATGTTTTTACAGCTTTGTCTTGTGGGGTTTTTTTTGTTTGTTTGTTGATTGGTGGGTTGTTTTTTTTCCTCCTCCATTTGATAGACCTCTACCTTCAATGAATTTTGGTGATTCCCTTGAGCAGCTCAGTGGGCAGAAACAGCAAAAACCCTTCAGAAAAAGCACTGTGAACATGAGTTTGTTTTGCAGACTTCAGTGGGGCAAAATTTGATTTTGATATATGAGCACCTAATCTGATATTTTAGTAGCAACAGAAATATTCTCATTCATCACAGGAACAGGCACAGTTCCTGGTTATTTCCATGGAACTTTTGCATGCTTTATACCTCCCAAAATACCATCTCTTAGTATGGATTAGGGTTATCATCATCAGACAGTCATTGTTCAGGTTTCAGTAAATTCCAGCTATTCTTGCCACATTCTAATATTTTGTAAGAATTCAGATGTAATTCTTATCTGTTTGAAAAGGTCTGAGTTTTGTTGATTTTCCTTCCGAAGTGGCCCTTTTTATTTGACAGGTGTAAGTGGATCATAGCAGTAAGACATACATTGATCTGACTTGGACTTCATTTTTGTTAGCTGTCCCAATAATTGTATCTCCACAATGTACAGGGATAAGGCACAGTTAGCAGTATCTATTTTGCTGCATCTATCCCACATACACCAGTATCAGCTGAACTTAGCAGAACCTTTTTTTCTTTTTGTTTCACAGAGAGAAAACTTTTTATTTATCTCTACTGATGCAGATGAAAAAGTCAAGAGAACAGAATGTTGTTTATCAGATCACAATTTGTGAATTGAATAGCTGCAGACACTAATATACTTTGCTATCCACTCTTTGCCATCTTCAGTGGAACCTGTATATTTTTTATAAACGAAAAATATGCAAGTAACATAATCATCATTCACAAAGTCCAGCACAACATTTATGGAAAGATTGTTCATATGTCTTGAGAATTCTATACATGACTGAAAAATACTGTTATAATCTTTGTTTCTCAGAAAGAGAACAAAAAAAAAAGTGAGAAATGAAAGGGAAAATGAGAATGACACAGTGATTGTCATCAGCATACTGAATCTTAGTCTTCAGTTTTAAACATGTGTAGACTTCAATGATTTCTGATAATTTCTTTTACTAATAATGAGTGAAACATTTTTCAAGCTTGAGCTACAGTTTTCCAGATCTGTTCTGTTTTCTCACTTCTTGTAATACACATACTTTCCCTTCTTTAGGAATAATACCTTGTTATTGTCTCCTATTTTTTACATTTCTTCAAGCTCTTTTTACCAACGTAAACTGTTAATCTCATTTTATATTGGAACTTTCATGCATAATGAAACATTTTTTCTCTGGAAGATCCACTATGAAAAAAAAAAATCCAGAAATAAAAAGTGTGTTTTAACTTCTCACTGCTCCAATGGTTACAAAGGTGATCTTTTTCCTCTATTTCTCACATGGTATTTTCACAGGGAAATAGTATTTGCAGGGAAGACTAGGACATCTGCAATACCACTTTATGTATTAATGTTGATGCTTCAGCATATCAATACCTTTCTCATTTAGTTATGAATTACATCTTCAGGTCTGAGTCACTATTATAAATACCCTTTCCTATACAACACTGAATTCATATTCATTTTGGTTATTCATTTTTGTTCCTCAACTATCTTTCATTATTTATAAATTCAGACATGGCCATTTAAGGCATGATGTTCCTGAAGAAGCAAGTCCAAGATGTTACATATCTAATCCCAAAATGTTTTCCATCTATTTATTTAGCTTCCAGCCTTGTAACCACTTTTACTTTGATGTTTCATAGCTGCATCCCTTAGATGCCAAGAACTGTTCAGCCTTGTCATGGCTACAAAGGGTCCAAAATCTAATTACAAATGTCATGTCTATTGTGTTTATCTAGATCTTTGATTCTGCTAAGAACAAAATAGTGTAGACATTAAGAACTGAACGTTTTATCAGGAAAATATACATCTATAACACCTCAAGGTGTTACTAACAAATTATCTGGCATACAGAATATGCTGTGTCATATGTGTTTGAAACAGTGATTTGGGGTTGAATTCTCAAAGGTGAGGTGATGCTTAGCTGAAAGTACATATCCTCAATGGGCCATTTGCATTCATAAAAGTGTTTCAAGAGTCCAATACATTTGCTAAACAGTTTATGAAATTATGGTAAATTATCACTTGGAGGTTACTGCATCCTCTGAATGAAATGTTGTTGCACTGTGATACAGCTGAGTGATTCCTTTTGAGTAGATTTGCATCTGAGTGGGTGTTTGGTTTCATAATCTAGGTCTACAGTGTAGTGCAGTACTTCATAGAGGCAATAGCTGAGACCTCCAAAACAATATAATAGTGATGCTGTAGTACTCCGCTGAGTTTCTAAGTGATGTTCACTTGGCCTAGTTATTTTTGGTGTGATGCTGGATTTTGATCAGTGCTTTGAAGGTCAATTTCTAAGAAAGCGTGTGCAACATAACTGGACACTTCTTTCATTACACTTTTATGTAGCATATGTTAGAAAAAATAAGTATATTAAGTGCACACAGAAGTGATCCAGAGCGGGAGTGATTTTTTTCTTCTGAATCTAGACTAATAGATTACATATATATGTATCATTTTATCCATCATCTTTAGAAGAGCTTTCTTGACCTCATTTTTTATCATGCACAGTGTCTAGCCACTGATTTGACAGGGCGATGCTTTATAAATAATGGGAGAATTATCATCAGAATTAATTTATTGTTTGCATTTCTTTTTTTTCTCTGCTTAGTCCTCTCTTGCAAGTGATGTAATTGACATTCCCTGCCTTACATTTTACCAGGTCTTTAGGACTAGTAAATTTCATTTTGTAATACAAAGCTGCCCTTACTTGGCTCAAACTGATCACCTGCTACACTATGTTGTTATTGTGAGAGCTGTAACCAGCAATTTGGCCTTAAAGACAATTTTCCTCCACCTTTCCTCCTTGATCAGCTTGGCAGTTTATGGTTCTGCTGGATTATCTAGTCTGGGTCACGGACTTGCATACTGAGTGCAATCCTTTAGAACTGAACGGTAGATGTTAGTGGGAATACCTAGCCAACAGCTGAAGACATCTGCAGTACTGAAAAGTGAGTAAAAATAAGATTAGAATTTTTGAGTTACACTTAGTCTTTTGATCTGGAACAATTCTTCTCTTTATAAAAGAAGACATGAACGAAACTCTTGGGTTTCAGTTTCTTACCTTGGGAAGAGTAAGCCATGCCAAAACCTTTTCACTACTCTAAGAAAGTGTATAACAAATAAAATATGGATGAATATGGTCTTCCTTGAACCACTGTGGTACTCTGCACATCTACTATTTTATTCCTCACGTCCTTTATCAGTAAGTGACTTCAGTAAAGAATTTAAAGTGTCCTTCACCCACTCCTCATGACTGCCCTGCAGCACTAAAAAGAAGGTTCTGGCAAGAGTGCCTGCAGCTTTGTCAGGCTGCCAGTGTCTGGGAAGCAAATCCATTTTGAGGATCAGCCTAGTGGAGCATGAATAAAGGCAACGTACCATTCTATCTGCTTGCCTGGCAGTTTATGCAATCTTTAAGGCCAGATTTTCAGCCCTCCATATCTCCTTTTATAAACAGGACAAGGATTCCAAACAGGCTCAGGCTTTCAAACAGGCTCCTACTTACCTCTGGGGAATTAGCATCTTCCTTTGAACAGGCCTTTCTGCCAGATCACCACTGAAGTAACTCTCCCTTCTCTACAGGGCTTGCTGCCAGGTCATCACTTAAGCACTCAGAGATCCCCAAGTGATATCTACAATCATTTTCTTAACTTGGTCTTATTCCTTTTCTTCTTCTAAATTGACACTTCTCAACCCTTTTTGAACAAACCTGGCTACTCTACAGTTTCTCTGAGACCACGTCCTGTCTGCTTGCTAATATTATTCACATCAGTGAAATACTTTGAAATAGAGATTGTGTGCCATAAACTGCATAAAATAAAGCCATGCCTGTGCTTTGCCACTGAATGCCTTAAAGGAGAAAGCAGTTGTCTGTTTCTTAGCATTCTTAGCAACTTTTTTGTTCTGAAGTTGCATAATAAAAAAGAAATAAAGCTGCTTTTCCATGGATATAAAATTCTAGAACTAGTACAAGTCATATCATTATCATTTGAATTATGTTAATAAGTTGATACCCGTATTACATTTATTTCCTTGACTCTCATCTATCCAGTGCAGGACTGTACCTGATCTGTGACTGAAGATACTGCTTCAAGAATCTTTACAGTGCAAACTTGCAGAATCTCAATCTGACAGTGACTGAAGGTCCTGTTTAGGAAATTTGATTCCCTTTCTTACTGTACACCAAAATCCCTTTTTTCTTTTTTTTTTTGAACATATATTTTATTTGCGCTTTCTATGTAAACCAGCCTATCAGTTTACCAATAACAGAGATATTTCATGAGGACCAATGGCACTCATCCTGTTACCAAATTTACCTAAGTCTCTTTGAATTCATCTGGCAATGGTTAGCTGGCCTTTTCTTTTCATTGACACATGCCTGCCACTATTTTTCATAGGTTTTTATCGTTCAGTATGGAAGGTCACTTTTTCTCTTCTTAATAATAAAAAAATATTCTTCATAACAAAAGTATTCTTCATAATACAAAAGAGTGGTTTCCAATAAAATTATACAATTAAGCAATACACTACAATATGAACATGTGATGTATCCAGAAATGGTAGTGTAAATTTTAAATATTGACTTAAGGTCCTGTTGCAATATCCACACTGTCGTATATTTATACAAAAGCTCCCCAGTGGATAGTTATTCAGAATTTCTTCAGCTTTCCTTAAAAGGCATTAAGGAGACATGGCAATTCCTGGTGGAAAGTAATTTTTATATTGAGAAACCACCAACTGTAAAAAAATAGGCAAAACGGTGAATTAGTTAGCAGTCCAGTGTTTCCATTTGAATAAATGGAAATGCCAGAATGATTAAAGAATGTGTGCTGAAGACTGAGGAGTTCAAATGACACATGGAAAACAGATATTTTTATTAGAAACCTGCAGTAGTTTCCTCTGTTTCTTTTCCCATTATTCCCAAGAGAACTAATTTTGTAAGAAACAGAGGTGTGTCTGAGCTTCTAACCAGGCAAGTAATCACCAGCTGGTGGCTGAATTAGCCTGGACTGGGTGGATGGGTTCCAAGTTGCTCATTAATATGGAGAAGGTCTTATGGAACAACAGGTCATAAAGTATGTTGTGCAGAATTGAGGAGGAGGGCTGCAAATGATGCCATTGCCTCAAGTACTGGGAAGAGCTGAGTAGGGTGATGGATAAACATGATACAGAAGATGCTAAGAGGCTTGGGAAGGTGTACAGTAGTCTTGTAGGATTTTGTATGAGGTGCATAAAAAGGGTTTTTGATGTGTGTCTTGATTCTCTAGATCTTGATTCTCTAGAAATATCAACATTTTCTAAGTGAAGTGTACATGAATCTAACACACACATTGTACTTACAAGTTTAGTCTGATACAAGTAAATTTACTCTGCCAAACAGTGGATGTTATTTAAGTAAGCTTCTTGCTGCAGGAGATTCCAGGAGACAGAATCAGACTCTGTTTGTCCTTTCTAAACATGTCTTTCTCAGAAATAAAAAAAAAATAATAATAAAAAATAATTTGAAAGACCAGCAAAAAATTCTGGAATAGTAGGAAAAGGTTGTATGGAAAAGTGCTTAACAAAATTATTTTTGTTTAACTTTAATTTAGACAAACTGCATCAAACGTGTGTCATACACCATAATACATATATCATACATATATGTGATATACTAATAATCAACTAATTCCTATAATATATTACAGGAATTAGTTGATTTACATTGGTTGATTTTCATGAGTTTTTATGAGATTAAATAGTTAGCACTGTAAATAAAAAATCCCCAGTTTATCATTAGGAAACTGAAGAGCTTAGAAACAAACTGTTTTTATACTGGGGTCAAAGTGTAGTTCAATTTGAACATCTGGCAAAACTGATATTAGATTGAACAAGAACAGAATACTGTCCTTAAAGAAGTGGCGGTGAATGAGGATCACTCTTGTTCACACATTTGGTGAAGATATGCATATATCCAGCTCTCTGAGCTAGTGGCATAGGGACACTTTGTCAATATTGCTACAGTAAATGTTGAAGTGAAATGACAGATTATCCTCTTGGGGCTCCCATGAGAAGCTGATGTGCAATCATTATTGAGATTTAATTTCTTTCCTTCTCTTAGCTGGAAGGAATGTAGAGTTTGTCCTGGGTTCAGCTACAGCA
>NW_009923057.1:16810-32871 GCF_000696875.1 Nestor notabilis | reverse complement strand
TATATTTATATATTTAATAGTCATCGTGAGATGTTTGCTAAAGATGTCTTCATACTAAATACTGGAATTTAGGTGGAACTTCACTATATAGAATGGAAAAATGTAAAAAGCTTGATAGTGTAAGAGCTATATGTAAGAAAAGGGCTAAAAATCCTGCACGGAACTATACTTCAAAATTCTGCATTCCCCATTTGTATTTAGCAGTGTAGTTAGCATGAAGCATTAGCTGAACTGTATAGACTGCAGTAGAGCAATTCAGGATTAGGGGAAAAAAAAAAAAGGCACATGAAAGAAAGACAGTCTTGTCTTGCACACATTTTGTGTAAACTCTGAAAAATAAAGAACAGTTAAAGCCCCCTTTGACTTGGAAAAATGAAAGAAGAAGACTTCAGCTAAAGCTTCCTGAAGTGTATAAAGACGTTTTTTATCTCCATTTCAGCTGTCCAGGACATCTAAAGGAGATATTTAGGACTTTCAGGTAATCTTAGGATCTGCACAGGAATTATACTTTTCATTGTAAAAGCATTTAGAAGCTCATGCAGAGATGAGTTGAACTTCATTACTATTCAAATATACAGAAAGAGGGAGCTTGAATTAAAAAAAAAAAAAAAAAATACAAGTGAGTCTAAATATTTTAAAATTGTTTGCATCCATCATACAAATGAGAAGTTTAGTCAAAGAGAGGGTAAAGAAGCCCAAGATCTTGAGCAATATGCATAATAGAACTAGAAAGATAATCCAGTATTTTGTTAGTATTAGTTATTGCTTAGTCACAAAACATTTATAAGATAATTAACAAGCTACATATTTTAGACATTTTGGGTTTATGGTTGTAGGTTCATGGTACTTAAAAGTGAAGAACTTTCATGATATGACATAGATTACATAATGATATTTTATGGCAATGTGTACCATAGTCTGGGGTTTTTGAGTCTTTAAAGACTTAAAAAGACAAAATTAGGAGACAGTAATGTTATTACCCTTAAAATTTATGGCTTCCAGCAAGATGCACCTATTTCTATTTCATTAGGACTATTTATTTATTAATTTTCACCTGGAAATGCTGTCAAGAAAAATTCTGAAGCTGTGAGTAGATAGAAATCTAAAATTTGATTAGCTTCTGAAGTCCAGAATAGATTTCTTTCAGGGTTTGCTGGTTCTTCTACTATACCTTCGACTGTTTCAGTGTCAAATTTTAAAAAGCACTTTGCCTTTTATTGCAAGTTCATGAATTGATCACAGGTGAAAAATATTGCATTGGTTTTGCCAATGTTTGTTTACAAATTGAGCAGTAAGTTTTTATATTTCACACATGGGGAAGCACAACTAACATTTCTTTTTAATCATACAATTGTACTGTCATTTGTTTCCATGTATTTGAAGAATGATTACATTATTTATTCCATGGACTTCAAATTCAGAATGAAGCAAGTATAGCATGAAAATCTCAACAGCATGTCTTGAGTTACTGTTTTTAGGAAGAGTACATTTAGTTTTATTTGGTCATGTGTAAAAATTGTGTGGTTGGATAGGCTTACTGATTATTATGAATTTACAGGTGTATTTACCTCCAGCTCTCCTCTTATGAATAAGAAACTGGACTTTCTTCTACACTCTAGAGTCTGGCCACTGCCACCAAACTAGGAAAAAAAAGTGCTATATTTGAGCAAATTCCTTTCAATTATGCAGTATAAGAGTCATTATTTACTGTTTATTAGATCGTTGCCATTTTGGAATGTTGAGAATTTATAGTGTGATAATTCTCCAGTGTAGCCTATTTCTGTATTTTTCCCTCATTGTAAGAATTATGCCCTTCGAATAGTCCCAATGAAATTTCAAAGCAAGACAACAGAATAAAAGTAAATGAACTTCCTACTTCCTGAATTTTGAAGAGGGAATATCCACAAAAAAAACCCCAACAAACCAACCCCACAAACAAACAACAATAAATGAGGTTGTATTCCTCACCTCTCCTTCAAAGTGGTGTCAAAATGTCCAATACTTGCCATTTCAAAGAAAATGGCTCAATTCCATTAGCAAGGAAACATCTTATTTCACAAATATACACAGTGGGTAATGTGTTAATAGCACCATTATCAGCTGATAACACGGTGCAGTTAATGTATCTCAGCATGAGTTGACTTTACCACAAGCCATTGTTTCCTTTTAAAACAGCATGAGATCTTCAGAAAAATCTCTCAATATCTCACTGTGGGGACTTAATAAGCATTAGTCACCATGGTGCAGAAACTGGGAGGAAAAAAAGGTACTTTAAATATCTTCTGTTCCATGCTGTTCTATTCAACCTTGTTTAATTAATTAGTTCCTTTAAGCAGTGTATGTCTTCCTGGGCTCAGTGAGTTTTACAATACGATGATGGACATTTAAAAAAAAAAATCAAAACCACCTCACAAGTATCAGAACTCCTTAAGTGATACAAGGTTGTCTTTCACAAATAGCTTACAAAACCATCAAACAGGACCATCTGCTTTGCCTTTTATTACTAAGAGATTGGTAAGAACTGATGATGAGACAAAATCCTTGTGGTGGACCTGCAACTCTGAATCCACAGTGTCTTTACTCTGGGTTTGTATGTCAAAGTGTGTTAGATAGGTCTAACAGTGTGGAACTGGTCTATGGTGGACCACCCCAATCATTTAGAATGAGTGTGCACAGCAAAGAGCCATCAAGGCCACTCCTCCTGGCACAGACTAGCCCCCTGTGTCAGGATGAGTCGGCACTTTTTAACTGATAAAAGCCCAGGGTTCACGAGAGACATGGAGACAGATCCAACTACCACTAAGGTCAATGTAATAAATAACTGAATAGGGAAATTTTGCTTCAGCTAACAATTAATTTGTTTAATGTTCATAAGTTTGGCAATATCAATGTGCGTTAGGTTACAGTGTTTTATGTGGATATATAAGGAAACCAAGAGCCTAGGGAGGGGAGTAGTTTCTGGTAATCTAGTCTAGCTTATCCTGAGTGTAAGATAAGCATAACACTTCCTACAGCAACAGAAGAAAGCCATTGATAAGGGTCAGTTTCAGCTGGTCTTGTGGTTACAGAAGCAACTAATTGGGCCAAAGGTGACGAGAGCATCATGAGGAAGACTTCTTACTTCATCCCAGAGACCTCAGCCCAGGACCACCAGAGAGCAATGTGCAGGCGCCAAAGGGAAGAGACTTAGGATAATGAGTTCCTAGAACTAATTGTAATACAGGCCATCTATCCTCGGAAAAACTATGAATATGTAACAATATGAGAGATAAAAAACGAGCCTTTTGGAAAGCCAGAGTTGAGCCACAGAGGAAGAATCCCCTGTGAAGCTCCCAGCGCTGTAAATAAAATATTCTTTGCTCCACAGACTTTGTCCCTGGCTAAAATTGATGAAGTGAGCTTGTTTCTCACAGTCAACACTACCTCCAAGGGGATGCTCGCTGAAGTAGTGCCTGCCACCCCGTTTCTTCATGATGCGCCTCGGAGCTGGCCTCTTGGTCATTGGACAAGTGTGTGGGTTGGTAAGGATCTGTGCCTGATCTATTTTTAGTAGCCTTTAGTTATCTCTCTCTCTAACTTGTTATATCTCTGGATTTTTATATCTCTTTTAGATCTTGTAATAAACTTTTTAGCAGTTTTGTGTGTGTGTGTGTGTAGCTTCCGTTCTTCTCCACCCTGAATCCTTCGACCCCTGGAACACCAAGTCATCCCTAGGCTGTTATTCTATGGTTCTTTGAATCCTATTTAACTTCATATTGAGGATTATACTTGCAATTTAGGAGTATTTTAAGACAAAAAGAAATCTTTTGTCTTGCTAAATAAATACAACCAAGCTATTAGATACAACAAATTTCCATTATTTGACAGAGTTGGAAAGCAAATGGAAATTCCAGTTAAATATTAAAGATCATTAAGTATCCCAAAATGCAAATGTCTCATTGTGTAACCCATGAAGCAACCACTTTCATAAATAGGACTGTGACTGTGAACATACTAGTAGGTGCCTAGCTTCACGTTATCATCACATAAAGCCATTTTACCATAGGTTGTCACTGAAATTTATTTTATTAGAAATTTGCTTAAGTTTATGTTAGGATTTAATTCTACATAACATATTTCTTACTATATGAAAAGCTTCTGAAATAAATCTACAGATTCATGATTAAGCCAGCTGAAATTTTAGTCTATTCCTTTATTTCTCCAGCCATCTTCCTCTTGCTTATTTCTTATCTTATGAATTTGAGAGCTATGTTTACAGGTAATTTAACTGAATAGTAAGAATTTTCCTAAGTAGGTGATATCTCTTTGTCTTTTTTTCAATAACTGAAAGTACCGTATTCTGTAAAGAACAGTTTACCTTCAACTATTCTGCAGAAAAATAAGAAAAAATAAAAAGGTGAGATATTGTACTTTTTTGAAAACTACTTCATAAACAAGCAGTGAAAACTTTTCAGCCTTTGAGCTACTGAAGATCAATTAATTGCCCTAATATGAATTTTCTCACTGCTGAAAGAAGGCAAAGTTCAAGATATTTCAGTTGCTTCTTTGTAGGAAGGGTTACTTGCTTTAAGTAAGAATTGAAAGCAGTAAGTGCATACCTCTATCTCAAAAGAACTTTTCTCGCAAGTTAAAATTACATGATAGCTAGAGAATATTTATTATCTTTAGATGAAATGTTATTTCAGTAAGAAAAATGCCATTTACAAATAGTGGCCACATGTGAACTTGTAACAGTTAGAAGGATAAGTCTATTCATTTATATATGTACAATGTAAGATGAGGGAAATAGAAAACAAATGGACCCTAAAAAGCAGGCTATGATGCCTAAAGTATAACTCAGGTAGATTTTTTAATTGGGGATTAAAGAGACTCAACAGGTCAGATCTACCCAACCACTTGGGCTTCTAAAAGATTAAGCTCCTAAGATATTCTAAATTAAAACACCTATTCTTAAAAGCAAGATTGTTTTCACATGACTAAACTGATCATGTCATCAACAACCTCGTGCCTTTAGCATTTTATGTGGGTTCACAAACTAAGTATCACCTATTTTATGCTACCTCTATCATTAAGTTTTCAGCTATCACTCAATCTGACCATATCCTGGCTAAACTAATGATATCAATAGTACCTTCGTTCCAAAAAGAATCCTACTCGTATTGGCTTGTTTAATAAAGTTACTTTTCACAACTAGAAGTTTTTGTAAACCACAGTGACTTTCGCTATAACTGCCTCTGCACAGAGCAGGTCTATATGTTCAGCTGGAGTCAGCTGTTGCCATCTAGTAGGCCTAGTTGCCTAGTTGCCTAGTTGCCATCTCAGTAGGCCAGACATTTAGCCATCTCTAGCAGAAACACTGTGGCTGTTATTGCAAGTTCATGAATTGATCACAGGTGAAAAATATTGCATTGGTTTTGCCAATGTTTGTTTACAAATTGAGCAGTAAGTTTTTATATCTCATACATGGGGAAGCACAACTAACATTTCTTTTTAATCATATAATTGTACTGTCATTTGTTTCCATGTATTTGAAGAATGATTACATTATTTATTCCATGGACTTCAAATTCAGAATGAAGCAAGTATAGCATGAAAATCTCAACAGCATGTCTTGCAAAAACAGAATCCAGAAGCTATATGTGTATATCCTGATGATTTATAAAGTACGTTAATGTCTGCTTGGGACCAGGATACATTTGTGCAAACATCATCTATCCTAGCTAAGGCACACAAGAGGAATGTGAGCTGTATGCCACTGTGCTGATGTTTCAGAGTAGCAGCTGTTCATGGGCAATAAATCCTCACAAAATCTATGTTCTGTAAAAGAATAATCATATAATACTAGAAAACTTGCCCATAATTTTACTGAACCCAGGAATTTGAGGAGCTTGATCCCTGGACCTCTTCCAAAAGTGTCAAATTCACATCTGAATGTTGAAATTCCTATGTGACTTTTCTTGTAGTTACTAATACTAATTATTTTCAAGAATAAAAGGCATTAAAACAAAGGAATTATTTAAAATTAATCTTTCCTTCATTCAGTCATAATTTAAACCAGTGAAAATAAATCAGAAAACCAAGCTCTTATTGAATGGTGCAATAAAACTTTGAATTCATGTATTTTGTCATCTAGTGAGCTCTTCTGTCAAGTCCTGTTCCCTTCACTTCCCCATGTCTTCCTATATTTCTGCAATATTCATACTAGGCAAGAAACAGCAGCATCAATGCTAGTCTGCTGCCAAATGCAAACTTATCAGGTGATGAGAACGTTTCTGCCTTTGGATAGACAGCTGATTCTAAAAGAAGTATGCAAACAGGTTTCTGTCTTCTCCCTTTCAGGGAATGCCTAACATAGGTCTCTGCTTTATATGGAAGTGGTAATATCTTGCAGCTTTTAATGTAATTTTATTTAGAATTAGTTGAAATTAACCAGTAGATTTAGAAAGTTATTAGAAACAGTCAGACAGATTGAATAAAATGCTTTTCTTTAGTAAACAGGCTAAGAAAATGCTTTCAGCTTTGTGCAGGATGTCAGATCCCTGTGAAGCTGGGAATGGCTTTTACAGGTGACATGCATAAGAGTTTTTTAAGGATATAGGAAAACTTGAAGGATGTTTAAGCATATCAGCAGCAACAGGTGATATTATAATAAAGATTAAAGACATACGTGGTTTTATAAAAAAATGAGTTATGAAATATTTGTCAGTGCTGTCATTATTGTTGTTTTGAAATGCAAATATATCATGCTTCATTACAGCAGTCTTCAGAATTAGGATTTTATTCATCTGGAAAGAATAAGACATTTGGATTACTCTAGTAGGTTTAATCATTTACAGTTGCAATGTGTCTGTATTAGGTTAATATTTAATACAAGTTTCCACAAAAATAGAAGCTCTAGACAGACTACATTACATTTGCCACAAGTAAAAAGAGTAACTTACTAGAAAGAATAACTTTTGGAGGATCTATGTGTTTTAAATTGCTTCTCCATCAGATTATAAACCTTGTTTTTAATTTTAGTCACTGCAGGAGAACATGTGAAACAGAGGGAAATTTTCTAAGATGAACATTAAACAGTTTCCCTTATGAGGGGATTGGAGAGGAGAAAAACATTTTTTAACAGGAAAAGCCCACTGAAAAAAATGTAATGGGGTTATTCTATATATTCACACAGGGACTGCTTAATCCGTTGTGCTGTGTACATTCTACTTGACTTTCCTTATTAGCATTACTCTGACATTTCAGTTGTATGTGTATTTTCAACACTTGAAAACTAACCTTCAATACTGAATTCTGGGTATTGTATGATCACTTGTTCTATGATTCCACTTCAGAAGTAACTATACACTTGTGGGAGAAGCAGTTTCCTAAAATGGGACAATAGACTGAATCGGATAGATTTTTCTTATGCAGAAAGATACTTTTCAAAAACAAGATAATAATGTTGCTGTGAATCTTTCATGTATAAATTGCTCTTGCTAGTAGGACATGTAATCTTAAGAAGTGCTATAGCTAAAAAGATCATATAAGAACTACGTAGAGTATTTCTTCCAATTTCTCAGACTTTTTATAATATTTTTTCTTTAATTTGAACAGAAAGATTGTGATTTCATCCCCATTTTTCATTCCTGTTATAATCCTCCACAGAATATTTATGTACTATAAACTAAAATTTTGCCTAAGATTTATGAAAGTATTTTGATTACATAGTCCACATAAATAAATAGAAAAATATTAATCAGAATATATAGTTTAATCCAAGAAACATTTTAAGTTAATTGCTTTTCTAAGTGCAAGGTTATCTCTTGTGATGAATTGACATCAGTAAGTATGGCTGTCACCTATGCAATTGCCATTTGATATAAATGTGGCTTAACTGTGGCTTTTAACTGTCAAGAGATCAGAACAGAGATATAATGGTGGCTTTAAAAAATTAATTAGCATGTCATATATATATGCGCTACAAAGACTTTTATTTTCCTTAATTATTTCTAATTTTTTTTTCCCTATAGTAAAATAATAATTTGGAACCTTTTAATTTACTATCTACAGTTCCATAAATGGAGAATGTATATAAAAAGTGCATGGAGATCCTTAGAACATTAGGATTAACTTATTGACTAAAAGAGCACTTCAATTAGAATTTCTCAGATCAACAGTTTAAAATCAATTTTCAATAGAAAAATATAATTAACACATTTAGGACAAGCAAACAGAGTCATGACCCAGCCAGTTCATAAATGATCTACCATGTGTTATGCTACTGGATTCCAAAAATGTGAAGATTGGAACTAGATGATCTAGAGGTCCTTTCCAACCCTAACCATTCTATGGTATGATATAATTTTGATCCTAAAGTGTCTTGATCCATCAGAACTAGCAAACATACTTTGATATGTGGAAGTTGTGCATCATCTTGTTTGAACTAGCTTCTTCATTTTTTGATTTTTTTAATTTGAGGGCGAAATGATCAACATCTTTTAAAATTGATAGGAATAATAATAATAATTCTAACTATTCCAAATTTGAAGTTATGCTCTACTGACTCACTGATGAGCCTAGTATCAGATCAGGTATAAGCATCAATACTTCTCTGTGTGCTGGATAGTAGATACCTGGCCAAATACTGATACTATGGTTTGCACCACATTGTAAGTGAAATATTTAAGCATTATTGCTATAATTGGTAATGCCATTTGAAAATCCCATTACTTGGCAAACCATCCAGGAGCATCATCATTAACATACTATTTTCTTCAGCCTTTTTCCACTATGTTTTAGAGAAACAGATATTAAAAAACCTGCCACTTTTAATTAATGTTTTTTTCAAATTCCCCTTTGTATTTTTATGTTCCCTCTCACACTGATTACTTGAGATGCCTCTGCACTTAACTCCTGTTCCAAAAGTTTTCTTCATCCTAATCTTACCCACCCACTCTATTTCACCATGACTTATGTTACCATGTCTTATGTTACCAGTATTCCTTAAAGCAATCATGATATTGCATTAAATATCTTTTTCCTCATTTGACTGCTTTGGGGTTGCCCAAAGTCTCTTAAAGCAGTGGGAAAGACTTCCATAGGACTGTATTTTATCTTTGTTATGTCAATAAAAAACTAATGAAAAAATACAAACTGCTAAGCTACTACCTAAACTTACAAGCTACTATGCAAATTGACTTTCAAAATACTATATAAGAAATCTACAGTTAAAGTCAGTGCTGCTATCAGTACTGAAACAGCATTTCACAACATACACATATATTTATGTAGCATCTCTAATGAGTCCATTACACAAGTTTTATCTATGTTTTCTCACAAGAAATTGCAGATTTTTCATATGATATGCATTCTGATTACATTGTTTGCTAATCTCTGCTCTGTGTATGCTTGGTATATTCTCTAATATTTTTTGAGTTGACTTTACACACTGCACTGTCTGGGGTAGTAAACTGGCCTTTTATTTTAAGTGTCACGTGTAAGGTATGAATATGACCAACTCTATGAGAAAATCCATGCTAAATGTGATAAAAGCAGTAGGATACCCCAGGATTCACATTTTTTGTCCAAACAGTCTCAGCACTTCCAAAAAATCCCTTCAATTGGCTTTTATGTGGTCCGTCTTAGAACAAACTCAGTCACAAGGTTTAGGCCCTGTTTTTAATATTGTTGTGCCTGAAAAACATGGTTATCAGGCTATGATGACAACCCACATATAACAGAAAAGAACACAGGTGTCCTGGGTTCAGCTACAACAGTCAGTTTTCTCCTTCTTAGTAGCTGGTGCAGTGCTGTGTTTTTGACTTTCAGCCTGGGAACAACGCTGATAACACCAATGGTTTTAGTTGTTTCTTAGCAATATTTACACCGACTAAGGCCTTTCTCAGTCTCACTCTCTGCCAGGGAAGAGGGGTAGTCAGGAGGAAGCAGAGACAGGACACCTGACCCAAACTGGCTAAAGGGGTATTCCATACCACAGCACGTCATGCCCAGTATAGAAACGGGAGAGTTACCCGGAAGGCCCAGATCGCTGCTCGGGTTGGGCTGGGTATCAGTCGACAGGTGGTGAGCAACAGTATTCTCTCCCCTTATTATTTCCCTTATCACTATTATTATTGGTGGTAGCAGTAGTGGTTTTGTTACTGGACTTACCTTAGTTACTGGAGTGCTGTTAGTCTCAACCCGTGGGAGTTACATTCTTTTGATTCTCCTCCCTATCCCTCCGGAAGGCGGGGAGGAGTGAGCGAGTGGCTGCATGGTTCTGAGTTACCGCCTGGACTTAAACCATGACAGTGAGAAATAACTGAAGGCCAAATAAATTGTCATGCAGTGAAGATTTAGGGTATAGTTCTAGTGTACTTTGTACTAATCCAAGACTGAGGGGCTGCAGTTTCTGCTAATAGTAACTTTCATGTGAGTGTGCATTAAATAACTCAGGTGACTGCTCAAACTAAAAGTGTTTTCTTTTTTATGCTGGGTTATTTTTCAGTTCACTTCCCTAATCTGTCTTCTGGCTCCTCCTAATCTACAGGAGGTACTAAGTGAGAGAGGAGTAGCATGACATGTCTGAAGAACACAGAAGTCCAGATTCAAATTTATGTGGGCTGGCACTACATTCTTTTAAGGAATTTATGGATTGCATTTCAATCATTTTAGAGATTGTATCTCAGTTGTTTTTCTTCTGTTTCAAAGTGAAGACGTTTGTTGCATACAAATACAGAGTCAAGTACTTCAAGGGAAGAGTAGAAGGCGTTTTAAATATAATAAGGATTCACTGGAGGTGGAAGCCTGATGAAATAAAAAATCAGGAAATAATTTTCAATGTCAAATAACTTGATATTGTGATCAATTTTCCGCTAATTAAAACTGCATATTTTTCTTGAAAATGTACATGAACTGCAGATGAGATATGTGTCTAGATAGCAATAACTTGATAAAATTCAAATGGCATAATATGTAGCCACATGGTATTTTGAGGATTTCTGTATTCTTTTAACTCAGACTCAGTCAAGATTCCACTTTATATATGATTTCCATAATATTCTCTTTAGCTATAAATCTCTTCCTAGCATTTCAGAAAACATTTGCATTTTTTGCCATGTTAATTCCCTGAAAAATGTGCAATGCAGTTAAGAAACACTAATTATATTGTCTATATTATTTATATTATTTTAATGGTGTCACGGAGAAGTTTCTACCCTTAAATACAGCATTACATATATCTATTATCATCATTCATTAATAAAAATTCAATCTTTGTTGAATATTTCTGGTTTAATAATGTTTTTATGTGAACAAAACTCTGTCCTATAATCTTAATTTGTACTAAAACAATAGCAAGAATAGCCTTTCAACTTGAATAGCTTTTTTGCCCTTCTGTTTTAATAAAACAATAAAAAGATACATGTAAGACAATTAATGTGAAAACCCTGTCAACATCTGCACTTCTGTAGTCTAATTAGCTGATTCTGAAGACAGGACTGAGTACATGCCAGAATACATGCGTGTGCCTCAACAGGTGTTCTTTACTCTTTTGAAGAAATTAGATCGTATTTCCTTTTCAGAGCAGGAGCTTCCCAGGTTTGGTTTTTTAGGTGGTTTTTTTTGTTTGTTTGTTATTTTTACTTTAAGATAAAGTTTCAGAAATTAGCCTTTCTTATTTAATTAAAAAAAATCAGTTTCCTATTTCTTTTCTCATTGAATCAAACCAAACCAAAATGAAAATTATTTCCCACTGTAATTTATTCTGGTACAAACCTGCCTCAAACCTTCAGTCAGCCAGAGAAGCACATGGTGCCACTGACTGGGTATGTTTGAGAAAGGATGACAAGTGGCTGGCAGGAGGAAGCACAGAAATGAGATATATGAGAGGAGGCACAAGAAAATGCATAAAACAGGAACTTTGATAAGGTGTGTGAAAAGGCATCTTTGGGGAAAAGGGAGAAGGAATGTGGAAGAGGACATTGTTGTGGGCAGGGCTGGAGATGGTTATCTTGGAAGGAGGCACTTCTGATGAAGGAGGGATGCTGCTGAGGAACTGTGGGCCATGGAGGATCCACACTGGAGCAAGGGCACACTCAGGGTGACTGTGGCCTACAGGCAACCAATGCTGGAGCAGGAAAGCAGTAAGAAGCAAGGGACAACAGAGAGAAACCACTGCACACTGACTCCTACCTCCTGCATCCTCCATTGCCTACTGAAATGGTTGGGAGGGAGCAAGTATAATGTATGGTGAAAGCAAGGGGAAGTTGAGTCAAGGACAGGGAAGCTGAGCCCAGGGAAGGGTAAGGAGCTGCTTCTGTGAAGTATTTGTTTCTAATATTTACTTTTTTTTCAATAGCTGATTTCCTAATTAAAAATTCGGTATTTCACAATAAATTGAGTGAAATTCCCAAAGCTCAGACTGTTTTGCGTGTGCAAATGATGGTTTGTAAAACTGCTGGAATCACAAGTATCTTTCTTCACAGTGGCATAGTATCATCATATTTTCTTAGGAACTTCATAAAACTGTAAAAATTACATTAGAATCACTTTTTACTTTCTGAAACAGGTATTCGCTGGTTTTGTTATTGTGATAAGTATTATTTTTTGATCAGAAAAAATAAATTCTTTTTCACTTAACATAAACAAAGCTTAAAATAATACAAATCTTTGAAAATCCCCAAACCTCCAGAAAATCGACATAGAAATCTTAACACATATAGGTACCATTCTAATCCTATTTAAATGGCTTTGTTTCTTTTTGTCTGTCTGCAGTATTACTACTTGCACACTGATTTCAAAGCTTAATATGTCACTTACCATAAAGCAGAAATGTTTCCAATTTCTATGCTATATTCACCCATGTATCTTAACCATGAATAAAACAAATTATCATGTTAACAAAATGTTTCTTTTTACTTCCTTTTGCTAGCTGTAGAACAGGATTATGATAGAGGTTATTTGTGGCATGACTGGAGTGAAAAAAAAAAACAACTGTGTGAGTGAAAATCATATTCTGAAATATGGATTTGAAATTCAGCTTTCATTACAACTGAAAATATGGATTCTGCAATATTATTTACTCATTATTCTAGATTATGTCACTATCTACAATTTATATGGAAAAGAGACATCTTTGCCAGAAACTACAGTTTTGAACTTTTTTTTTTTCCTAAATTATGGATTAGCTTGTAGGAAAATAGTAAATTGGAGTTAAATCTTAACTTTGGTATGGATAGTTTAAGAGCACCTTGTGGTAGACATTTAGGAAAGAGCAACAAATGGATCCATCTGACAAAACAGGATAATCTACTAAATAAATTTCCAAGCATCAGGCAATTGATTTTAATAGAGTATTATAAGGGAATCATTAACAAATGCATAACTGAAATGCAATTCCATAAAATGAATGTTGGAACATTTCTGTTAGAACATTTCTGTTAACAATAAAATAATGAAGAAAAAAAAAAGAAAAAAAGATTAATTGCTCAGCAGACTGAACAAAAAACAAACAAAGAAACTCTATCAGACTTGTCTTTATATTTGTGGTTGTATGCATCACTATGCCTTCAGAGGCGATATACCAAAATTAAACATGGTTTTGTATAGGATGATACAATCTGAAATATTACAATCCAGAAATACTTCACTGAGAACATTTCCCTGCCTTTGAAGTACCTTTTGATAGTTCCTGTTTAGAGAGGTATGAACACTTCAAAATAAAAACTACCTGATGACTCCCAGTAATAAGATTATTTCTTCTTATATAGTTATTTTTCATACAGTTAATTGTTTTCAGCTAACACAGGCAAGATCTAGTTACTTTAGCATTCCCCAAAATAAAGTGACTGCACATGATGAGAAAACTTGCATGGTGGATGAAAGGATAAGATAAATCTGTTAAATTTCTGTAGAATTACAAAGCTCAGCAGAAATTATTCATCGAGTCTGCAGAAAGAGGAAAAACATTCCTGCAGAAACAAGTTTCTAAAGTAAAAACTTCCCAGTGAATATACAGAAACAAGCCTTCATGAACAAACAAGCAGGGTCCTAAACTTCTATTCACATTATTTAATAAATCTGTAAAGCAACTTGTTACTTCAGACAGCAGTTTATGTGGAATAGGATGGACTATGATGATGGGATTACATATGATTCATACTACCTAAAATCTGCTTCTAAGTATGATAATATGATTGAGTCATCTTAGTACTTCTGTTCCTTTTTGGTGCTCTAATTATCAAAGTTGTTAGCTTTAGTACCTGAGAAAGCAGTGTGGTCTATAATTTTGATATTTGGAACCACCTTACTGTCTCATACACTCACTACCTCACCTCAGAGATACTGGTTTATTCTTATCTGACATGCCATACCAGATGGAGGGTAGACTGATAAACTTCAGGGAGGACAATTTATCTTACAAAACAACACTGCCACAAGTACTATCCTGAAGCTTAATAACCATTATTGTTCCTCATTTATCCGAGTTGCTACAATATCCTCTTCCATACATTATTTATTAGCTTCTCAAAACTAGTATCTTACTCTTCTTTTACATAATAGACTCTCCATTCTCCTAACCACCTTTTTATTTTTCACAGCACAGTGTATCTAGTTTGAATTTGTCTGTGTTAAACATGTAAAAGAAGACCTCTGGTCAACATTCCAAACCCTTGTTCATGATAACTTCTCATTTGAGCAGCTCCAGCTGCTTCAAGTATTTTCTTGGTTTTCAAAACAAGAACAGACAACTGCATATTTTCCTCTTTCTTCTGCATGTGCTGGGCTGGAAGGTAAATATAGGGGAATTATAAATGATATAACTGTATTAAACAATCAAGAAACACAAGACATATTCAACATTAAGATGCGGGATGGTTGTTGCCTCTTTTTTGTTTAGGGAAAAAAAAAAAAATCCTGGGCTTATGAAGTGAATCACCACATACAGTTTTGCAGGGCAAACATCCAACCAGCAAAAATTACAAGAACAAAGAAAACGCAGTGCTATCTATGCCTCTGTAGCTATTAAAAGAATAGAATGAATACATGTGAACTACAGGTAGCCTGCATCTCTATGAAAGAGTGCTTGAAGAGTAAAAATGTTTTTTCCCATATCATGCAGGAAATGATAAACTGGCTTTCTGGTACTGTTCTAGGATAGTGTATAGAATTTACTTAATTAAATTTCACTAAAGAATAGATTTACCAAATTGTTGTATTACAAATTGTGCTGTCTGTACTTGAATTTCACTTTAGATGATAGCCCATTTATTTGACCTATAGCTGCTGGCACCTCCTGTATTTCTGTTTGTATTTCTACAGTCACACTATCTACATCTTTTTTTTTCAAGATGCTTTGTGATAGTCTTTGACAACACTCTTGGCGGCTATAATAAGCACAACATTTTCTGAAATTCTGACTGACTTATATTTGTATTTGGGTCTAAACAACTGAGAAGCCAGTCACTTATTCAGAGAAGAGTGCTTGTGTTTCATATTTCAGAATGTCTAAATAAACATTAATGTGAATTTCTTATATATGAAACAATCATGTTTTATTTTAAGCAACTCATCAATGTTATTTACTAAATACTGGGGTTTTTTTTTAAAAACGTATAAGACATCACTATTTTAAGGATGAAGAAAGTAAAAAAAAAAACCAAACCAAAAAACACCTATGTTTTCATTTTTTTTTTGTGGGCTTGCAACGCAAAGGGCCCTTTTGGTTCTAACAGCCTTTTGATGTGAATTTTTCCTTAGATTATTTCCACCTTGGTTTTTTTATGCTTTGCAGTGAATATGCTAACAGAATTTACTGAATACAGCTCTTTTCATAGGTTTCTGCCTTTTTTCTTTTACTGTAAGCTGTAAATCAATAGTAGCTGATTCCTGGGGCCAAATATGTTGACAGCAGCTTAATCAACTCTTGTCCATGCTACTTTCAATGTCACCTCTAGCCACAACACAGTAAATTCTTTCAGAGCATTTTTCTTTGAACTGTTCTGCTGTATTTTCCCTTTGTTTGTTTTGGAACATATTTCTGGCCCTTTCCCTTAAGAAGTGTTTTTAGTCAGCATTTT
>NW_009923057.1:9711-16779 GCF_000696875.1 Nestor notabilis | reverse complement strand
TCTTTCCCCCCAGTCCCTCCTTGTTTTCTTATATTTCCTTTATACTTTCCCTCCTAAGAATTTGAAAAAGTTCTCTTTGGCAAGATTAGTATGCTTGATTTAATAGACATTTTATGCTTGTAATAAATGTACTATGATTGAGGCAATGTACTTCCTGTCTGTGCTATATATTCTTCTGTCAGACATCTGGCTAAATTGTACTCACAATTTCTCAAAAATACTAAATAAAGCAAATTTTGAAAAACCACTCAGTTGGAAATATTATCTTGGAGGAGAAGTAATGAAAGGAGAAAAATAAATAAACAGGAATATTCAGTATTTACAAAGATAAAGGAAAACATCTGGTATGTCTTTCCATTTGTTAAAGCATATTGCTGTTCATAATGAATAGCCTAGCATTATGATGTGTATCACTAGGTCTTCAACAACGTCTTCTGAACATCTTAAGCTTAAGTTCAAAGCTTAACTGTAACAGGTTGATGTGCACAATTAAAATAGCATTTCCAATACATAAAAACTTTAATCTGTCCACTGGAAAATGACACAGCAAGGAAAAAGCCCCATCACAAGAAGCGTGGTGGACGGCTGGCTATCAGACCTCAATCAACCACTCTCTCACTCCCCCTACTTGACAGATCAGAAGATAAAAATAAGATGAAAAAGCTTACAGATTGAGATAAAGATAAGAATTAAAAAAAAAAAATCAAAAGCTGCATGTGGAAGCAAAAGAAGAAATTATCAACTACTTCCAGTCAGCAGGCAGAGTTCCACACACTTCCTGGGAAAGCAAAGCCTCAGCATGGGTATATGGTACTTGGGGAGACAAACACCATAATCACAAAAGTCTCTTCATCCTCGCCCTTTTTCTTAGCATTTATGATTGAGCACTCTGTCCTATGGTGTGGAATACCACTTTGGTCAGTTTGGGTCAGCTGTTACCATTATGCTCAGTGCCAAAAAAGTCTGAGACCTATACGACACATCTTTCAATAAATTGTATTTTTCTTCCTTATTCTCATTAAATACAAACCTACATTACTTTGTTTAGGTAAAAGTCACAAAGTAAAATGGTCTTATCTATAACTCATAGCTATATGCACAGTAGAAATGTCACTATATGATTAGGCATCTCAGTATTTCAACCTGTTTGGGTTGAAAATAGTCTTTTAATTCAGAACAGAAGAGTGATTTTGAGCAGGATTTCCTCATCATCCCTTTTACTTCATTTTTGTTTTCATTGTGGATTGACCTTGGATTCTGCAGACCTTAATTCCCTTTCAGATGAAACCAAACTGAAAGAAATGCTGTGGAACTGTACAGCAACTGCTAAAGAGCTTTCAGTCCATGAGTCCGCAGTGGAACAATCTAGGATAAAGCTACCAAAACACATATAATGTGATAGCTCCAAGGCCCGTCAAAAGTAGATGGTACCTTTAAATATGGGAAAGTGATATAGTTTTGCAAATCAAAGGTCTGAAAATCAAGCTGCTTCATAAGAGTGCAATTGGATTGTGACAGTAAAGCATATAAACCTGGCTCAACTAGATAAGTCTATAATTTCTGCTGAAATAAAGCTACAACTTTCTGTATTGAATTCAATTTAATTGATCATAATCAAGCAGAAAAAAGTATGAAAACTTCAGAAGGGACACAACTAAATATAATGAATATGAGCCTCCCACTACAATATAAGGCCTTTATTTTGACTCGTTTACAGTACATGTGATGGAATTTCCACAGTATCTGTGTAGGAGGAACCATCTGGAGAATATGGTTTTCAGCTATTCTAACATTTTGTATTGCTGAATATATACACATAAAATACTGAAGCTGTAACAAAAAAAACATTGTTTGGCAGAATTTATGATAACATAGTAAGGTCATAGAAAAATCCCTTCATATTCAGTTTTGAATAACTCCTGATTACATTCTGTTGGGAACAAGCAAAGTTATTTGACATAGGTCACTGCAAGTAATTAACTACTTTTTAAACTGTGACTTCAGGTTTATGAGGATTCATTACTGTATTTGTATTAAATATTTGTGCAGATCAAAAGAATTGTCTCTCGTTTGACCAGAGAAGGAGCAGATGATGTCCAAAAGTACCAATGCTTTGAAGTTAAGACTACTGCCTCTTTGCATTGTGTCCTCAGAAAACATCAAACACTTGTGAAAACACAATGTAACCTCAATTTCATTCTGGAATTCTATTACTTTCAGACACAGATATTGCAGTGAATGTCACTGCAGGAGCAGAAGACTATTCCTTCTCTTAGGTGATTATTTTATAATGGAGATCATAATTTCTATCACTTCCTCATTACTTTTTAACTGTTCTGTCTTGCTTGGCTGCATGCAAACACTTAACGAAAGTTGCAGCTGGTTTTGTATGAAAAAGCCTTGCTAGAAACTGGGCTAGTTGTGTGCCAGAGTTCTACATATTCCAGCCATTCACAGACTGCATTCAAAGTCTTAAGCTTAACCTAAAAGTGTAGCTATGTAGTACTTCAATACTCAAAGACAAACAGCAATTTTTAATTTTTTTAAATGATTATGCATATTAATAAGCAAGCCAGAGAAGACCTGGGAATGAAAAAATCCCGCTTATTTCTAACTTACTAGGCTTCCTGTTTTGAAGTATCATATTGAGAGTGCAAATCAAGTGGTACAAGGGAGAGACAACTAACATAAGCCAAAGGAAAAAGAATTGAAAAAAAAAGCTGCAAACCTTGAAAATTCGAGACAGAGAAGTACGAGGTATTTTTTAAATAATACTGCTTACTCACTCCATGTAAAAATGGGACCCAAAAAGGCAGTGCATCATAGCTAAGTGGATTTTTTTTTGTTTATTTGTTAAGGATCCTACTTACAATTTCTCTGTTAAGTGGCTTATTTACAAACATATCCATAAACTCAAAGAAGTTGTGAGAATGTGATTTTTGAATAAGACCTACATTTGCACAAATTTCTAATGGATTGATGGAGTAATGCAAAAAAAAAAAAAATATTGTTTCAGACTGATTTCAGGTTGGAAAGGAAACACAGTATGTCCTTACTTCAAACTGAACTGGAAATTTAGGTAACAGTGTGTGGATCCTGTTACACATCTAATATCATTGACAAAACTTGGAAGTATGCACACCGAAAGCTACCTCCACAGGCAAAACAAGACCACCACCACCACATTGCATACCTCTGGGTGGGGGATTCAGTTCACCTGAAATCTGGCTGGTTTGTCATCTTTAGACTGCATATAGACTCAAGAACTCTGATATCTAAAATTGGGTGAGGAGAATTCTATGAATCAACAGGAACACCCCTATTCTCTTGATTACAGCTGTACTAGAAGGCTAGTGGCCCATTTCCTAGGCTTTAGACCAATAAGAACAGCCTATACATGCATAGGTTATAAAACTTAACTGGTAAAACAGTGTGGCTGCATGTAAATGGGAAAGATTCTTCAGCCATGCTAAACTTTTAATCCTGTCAGGGATTACTTTGAGAGAGCACTCTGTGCCAAAGCCACACCAAGAACTACTGTAATATTTTAAGAAATAGAACATTGGAGTTTCATCATTTAGGACCATACCTTGTCATGTGTTTACCTTCAACAAAGGTATGGAGTTTGCTGGAGTTATTTTATTCTCCCCCAAACCCTACAATAATGCTATGTATTTGTCAATAATTAACTACTTCTTAAATTATACGGTAGTCAACAAATCTCCAACTTGAAAATCTCTGCCTTTCTTAAAATTAAACATATACTTAGAAAATACATTGCCACCACAAGAACTTCTTCATGTTATTGTTTTGCATCTTTAACACCAGTAATTGCTCTTTCTGACTGTCAAACACTAAAGCCCATTATATATCAAGAAAGAACACAGTGGTAAATATAAGGTTATACAATTCTGTCAACTATTCTGTTTTGGATCAAATATATAGTAATTTTAATGAAACAATATTTAAATTTGAATAAGTATTTGTACTCCAGTCTGCTTTCCCCTTTCTTCCACAGTTAATATCTATTCAGTTTACATGTACTAAAAAAAAGTAAAGAACTACCATGTGAACTCTAACATCATCACTATGACTATCTTAATTTTGTTTTCTTATTTCCTAAGTAAAACCAGATTTTGTCTCTTACAAGCTTTTAATTTTCTCCAACAAACAGATAATTAATTATTTATCACCTCATTAACATGCTTGTTGATATTAAATACTAAATGCACAAAGTTATTTTTGTTGCTTGATAGTGATTTTCACATCTTTTGATGTATTTTGTCCACCTTTGGTCATTCTCACAAGTTTATAAGGCCCCAATTATTTTTAATTCAATGCCTTAGATACAGATCGTTTATTTCAATACTTTCAGAAGATGAAAAGGCAAGATATAAGAAAGCAAAACAAATTAGCCTATCTTTGCACATATGCATGAGAAAAAAAAAGTGCAACACTTTGAAATGTCTGCTTTATCAGCAACCAAATACACTAGTTGTAATTTTTAATGTTCTGTGATTTTGGTTTTGGGTTTTTTTTTTTGATCTCTGAAGAAGCAGCTTTCCAGAAAATTTAATATATTATATAAACATAATAAAATACATTAATACACAGATTTTAATAGCGATACTTAACAGACTCAAAATAATGCATTTATTTAACTAAGTTTATTTTGTCTCTTTAAATTATATGCAAGTATTTCTGTCTGTCTCTCTCTGGCTTTTCCCAAAATGCTGCAGGTTGCCTGAAGCTATTCCAATCTCCAGTGTAAGATGTTGACATTTTTAGTATGTGCTTGTTAGCCATTCAGGTGAGAGACTGCATTGCAACATATTCTGTCAGTCTCAGAAGTATTTTATGAGCACTGCTGTTATGCATCTTCTCTTTGCAGAATAAAAATTAGCAAACTTAATAAGGCTACTAAAGACTTAAGTTGTATCTGAAAGAAAGAATTGATAAAGAATTAAATCTTTCACAGGTCAATTAATCAACATTCATACATACAAAATCCTTTAATAAAGTAGGTATTCAATCCATGCTGCTAGACATAAGGCTGAATTACTAAAGATTCCCGACCACCTGGGTTAGTTTCCTTCCAGATTTGAAGTGACTCATCACATTATATGATCACTGAGCCCAGTGAAATGGAAACTGAAGGAGCTAGATGGCCCTTCTCAGCAGTGTCTGACTGTTAGATCAGTTGATTATAGATTATATAATGTATATCTGACGAAGTCTGATCTTGGAAGGAGAATGTAATCCAGTGCTCTAAGGTAATGTTTAGAAGAAGTATATTTCTAAAATCAAAATTGTGAAGTTACAGAAGTGACAGCATAAAGCTGTCCAGAAACCTATAGTTCAGTAGGATGATAACAAATTGCTTCTCCTCCCAACGACCTCCTTGCTCCAGTAATAAAAGAATAAGTCAATATTTCTCTCCAGTGCAGTATTTATGGTCACTGGACATTGGTGAATTAATATGCAGAATTCAAATGAATAATAGTGTGACTGCAACACCCATTCAGTAATATGTGCTGGTGCTTCCAAACTTTTGTGAGCCTCTGCATCTGCTCAGTGGAGCACCATTCTGAGAAAACAGCTTATACCATAACAGCAGAATCAAAGAGTAGCCATTTCATTGGATTAATTTACTATGTCTCCCAGTAATTAATTTGAACCCCACAATTCAATAACATGCCTATACTGCTTCTAGGAACTAATGCTACATCTACAGATTTTACCAAAGAGTAGATATCATATCATTTAAGTAAGCAAATTATTTTTTTAAGCAATATTCAGAATATAGATTAGAAAATGGATACTGTAACTTGCAGTGTTTTAATATGTGCAATGCCCTTTAAGGCCTAAAAAAGTGGTACCAAGTGCTTTGAGAAACCTCTACTTCTATGTCCCCATTGTTCTAAATATTTTGTCACAGGAGACTACTTTATGTTAACTTGCAGTCAAAACTATACACATGAAACTACAAAAGTGCTGGAGATTTACCTAATCTGTATCCTTGAGCAACTCAAAGAGATAGCAGAATTCTAGGTGTTTACAGCTGGAATTAAAATAAACATTTAAGTGCAATGAGAGATGTCCTACCAGCATGTTTCGTGTATATCCATGGGATACTGGGATGTAAGAAAACCCAGGTGGCACAAGGTCATTATGTCAAACATCTGAATTGCTCCTGGTGTTTAGACATCACATTTATTTGTCTGCACCCTCATGCTGAGCTCCATCTTGCTCTGCCCCAGCCCTGACAGCAATAAGGAGGCCCAGGGGAACTGGGATGGAACAGGACAGTGAGGACCTGTGAGGTGACCACAGCCCCAGGTTAAGAGGCTGTGCCCCAGCACAGACAGGACTGATGGTGGGCGCTCTGTGTTGGCTGTTTTCCTCATAGGCCTGAGTTGTGGGGTTTGCTCATCCCACTGCGGTTAACAAGGCTGAAAAGCAACAGCCCGTTTTCCCCAGCAGTCAAGGGCTGGGCCTTCCATTAGCCCTGGATGGCCCCAGAGATGTGGCAGCACATAGAAGGTGGGTGGTGGTAGTGTTCCAGTGGATAGAATGTTGGTGGTGTCCCAGCAGATAGAATGTTGTTGGTGTGTCCCAGTGGACAGAATGTTCATGGTGTCCCAGTGGATAGAATGGTGGTGGTGGCCACAGGTTGGTAGCTCAAACACCAGAACAGCTATATAAATGGCTGTGTGGTGACAAGGGTCAGACCAGCCTGGAGGCAAGCAGGTGGGTGAGGAAGAGCTGAGGTGAGATGGCAGGAGGAAGGCTGGGAGGGGAGGGCCGGGCTGCTGGGCCCGGGGAAGGGAGGTAGCAGGTGCCCAAGGTGCAGCAGGTGGTGGCTGTTCCTCCTTTGACTTCTAGAGCCAGAAGCTCACACAGGAACAGGACCAGAACACGGCACACTCCTGACCTCAGCCATATAGTTATATAGTTGTGCATCTGCTGCAAGCATAAAAGGTTGAATCATCAAGTCTGGCAGGGCCCTGGGCAGGGGTTGCTCATGGTGAGCAGTAGTGGCTGGGGCGGCGCCAACTTTCTTTTTTT
>NW_009923057.1:8980-9697 GCF_000696875.1 Nestor notabilis | reverse complement strand
CGGGCCCAAACCCCCCTCCCAGCCACTCTCAGTGGTCCTCAGCCACTCATGTAGAGAAATTCGCTACCTTCTATAAGGACACAGACACAAAGTTAAGTCATGGAGTCTGGCAGAGCCGTCAGCAGGGGTTGCCAATGGTAAACAAGGGTGGCTGCTGTGTAGTTTGTTCTCCTATCTTTTGCAGACACGGGCCCAGACAGGGAATGGAGCAGACCATGGTGCACTCCTGTCCTCAGCCACGCAGACGGGGAGACTGGATAATCAACTTATTTTCATGCTGTTGAGAAGAATGAGAATACTGACAGTGGTATTACACAGTCGAAAAATTAACTACCTGAACTACGCAGGCTCAGACAAGGACAGGACCAGACCATGGCACACCCACACCCTTCTCCCCGTAGCCACTTAGCCAGAGATTTCTGTAGCTTTCAGCAAAACCATTGATCTAAGGACAAGGAATCACAGCCAGTGTCAGTCTGCACCATGCTGTGTTCCCACAGACAAGACCCCCATGCCATTCGCCCTCTTTGTGTGAAGCTGACCTTAAATAAAACTTTCTGATTCATGAATCATTGGCTTATTCTTCTGCTTTATGTGGTCTTTGGGGGCAAATCTCCTGGGCCTTTTCCTTATTATCATACAATTATAGAATGCTTTAGATTGGAAGGGACCTATAGATTCTTATATAAAGAATTTCATGAAATACATTTGATTGTA
>NW_009923057.1:0-8949 GCF_000696875.1 Nestor notabilis | reverse complement strand
ACTATTATTCTTCTCTTGCCCTGTATTGTACAGAACCCTCAAGTCCCTTTCTCATTCTGCTGCCAACCCATTCTGCTCATAAAGAAAACAGTATTCAGCAGTTCTGCCAGTTGCATATGAACACTGTTCATCTCTTCTATTTTCTCTCAGTTGTCAGTTATGGGAAAGCTTAGACAAAGCCTTTAAACTTTTCAAAATATCTAAAAATCTGAACGAAGCCAAGACTTTGACATACAATGCAGAAGCGTAGCATTTAATGTAAATCTGCTGTGGAATGAATATTATTCAGAAACCACTCATTCGGCTAAGCTGATACACTTTTTCTTTCACAGCTTTCACTTTCTCTCCAAAATAAAGACTTGTAGATAGGTAGTAATTTGTCACATTATATTTGTGTTCTAACTTTCCTTCCTGAAACAGATTTCTTTTTTCTTTCTTTTCCCTTTTTTAATAAATAATAGATGTTGAAAGCTTTCTCTTGCAACGTCAACACCATAGAATAACTTGAGTTACTACTATATGGTAACAGTTGTTTTATGTCTTTTAAACAGCTATTACTTTGCAAATATATGTAGTCTATGCTTTCTAATCTCCAATATCCCATTTTAACTAAAATCAGAGTCACTATAGATACAACTTTCAGAGAAATTACTTATCATTCTACCATAGTGACATGTTGTACAGCTTTATGTTGAAAATTGGATAATAATGGAAAGGTTACCAGTGTCAACAGAACTAAGTCTGGAATTGGTTACAGGAAAAAATTCTGAAATAACCCAAATCCTTTAAATAGTTTTGTCACATATATGTTCCCCTTCATATCATCCTTGTATAGTAGCAGGTAGTGCAACAAAGTGCTATCCAAACTACAGTTAAACCTGAAGATTTGGTACCAGACCAACCCCATCATAAAATTTATGTAGGCTACAGAAACATACTAAACCAGTCATTTTGTTGATAGTCTAATTAAGGTATTAAAAATCTAATCAAAGGATTACTGTTCATCCAGTTACAGACATTGTAACAATTATAGACAGAAGTATCCAATTACTGGTCATTCCCTTTCATAGGCTCATAGAATCAGGATAGTGGGAAAACATCTCTAAGAACTTCAAGTCCAACACTGAACTGTGTTAGTAAGGGCCTCATATATGTGGTTTTTGAACACTTCCAGGGACAATGATTCTACCACGGGGCAGCCTGGTCTAATGTCTGACTACTTTTTCAATGAAGGTTTTCCTAATACCCAATCTAAACCTCCTGGTGCAGCTTGAGGCCATTACCTCTTGGCTATCACCTGTTACTTGGGAGAAGAGACCAGCCACCTCCTTGCTCCATCCTTCTTTCACGTAGTTGTAGAGAGCAATCAGGTCCCCCCCTTGAGCCTTCTCTTCTCCAGTTCCCTCAACTGTTTCTTACAAGACTTGTTCTCCAGACCCTTCAAAAAGGTCCAGCACCTCAATATCTGTTTTGTAGTGAGGGGGCCCAGAACTCAACACAGTTTTTGAGGTGTGGCCTCACCAGTACTGAGTACTTCTCACTTCCCTGGTCCTGCTGGCCACACTGTTGATGATACAAGCCAGGATGCTCTTGGCCTTCTTGGCTACCTGGGCGCACTGCTGGCTCATGTTCAGCACCTCCAGGTCCTTTTCCTCAGGCCAGCTTTCCAGACACTCTTCCCCAAGCCTGTAGCGTTACATGGGGAGAGTGAAGCTAAAAGTCCGAAACATGGGAGATGCTTTTATGGCTAGTTTTACTTTCAAGTATGTAGTCAACAGATAAGAAGCTGCAGCCATAAAAATGACCACTTTAGAATAAACCAGGCAGAGAAACTTGTTCAAAAGAGAGTGGGAAAGATTTCTACCCAAATATCTCTGACTAAGGATATATGTTTAAGATCATAGAACTCACACAATAGATGAGTTTGGAAAAGACTAAAGACCCCCAGCCCCTCTGCTCAAGCAGGGTCACCTACAGCCAGTGGCCCAAGAACATGTCCAGATGGCTTTTGGGTCTCTCCAAGGATGAAGACTCTACAACCTGCCTGGACAATCTGTGCAAGTGCTTAGTCCCACCCTGAATGAAAGTGTTTTCTGATGTTCAGATGGAACCTCCTGTGTTTTGGCTTGTGCCCATGGCCTATTGCCTTCATGATCCACCACTGAAAAGAACATGTTTCCATCTTCTTTGTACCCTTCCTTCATGTATTGTTATATATTGATGAGAATCCCAAATGCTCTGTCTTCTCTAGGCTAAGCAGTTCTACCTCTCTCAGCTTTTCCTCAGAGGAGAGATGCTCCAGTCTGTTCATCACCTTAGTGGCCCTGTGTTGGACTCTCTGGATGTCTTTCTTATACTGGAGTGCCCAGACATGGACCTAGTACTCCAGATGTACCTCAGCAGTGCTGCTGTCTCACCTTCCTTGATCTGCTAGCAACACTCCTAATGCAGCCCAGGATACTGTCAGCCTTCTTTGCAGCAAGGGCACATTGCTGGCTCAACATTCGATTTGGTGAAAATCATCCATTTATTTATATTAAATAAAATCTAGACATAGCTGCAGCTTTCCAGAAAATAACCTCTGAGAACTTCTATAGATTTATCATGTAGGAAGAGGGACTTACTTTGACTACTAGAAATACTCCAATATACCTTAGGAAATAGCTGTATCACATTGCTAGCTTATACTCTTGATGCAATTTGCTAGATATTTTGACTTGTCTGTTCCCAGATGATGTTTCCCAGTGTAAAGCAAATTTGTTTTCCAAACTTATTTCTAAGTCTATGGCCTTGTGTTTTGTGCATTAAGTTCCATCCCATTGGAGTATTAGTTTCATCTCATTGATAATTCTACCACAGTAATACCTCTTCAAGTTCTAGATGATAGTTAGTACTTATTGCTTCAAAATCTGTGTTTTTACAAATCTTGTTTCTTATTTGGCTAGATTATGAATCCAGTACTTTTGATTGAACACTTGGATTTCAAAGTTTATCCTCAGATTACATTTCTATTCTCTCCTTCACAGCAGCCAAACTGGATCTTAGAATCTGTTAACGTGACAAAATAACACTTATTGATGGGATAAAGATTTTTGTTTGACTGTTCAACATGAAAAATACAGGGCCAAGTAATTTTTCGTACGCAAGTGTTTCAGGATACAGGAAATTTGGGATATTCTTACCAGTCTCTAAGACTGGACTGCAATCAAAGATAGTTGTCTTTCTCCCTCAGTAGTCAATGTAGGGATGAGAAGAGAAAGAGGTCAGTCACTCAGCTCTAGAGAAATTCATCCCTTCCCATGTTCTGTGGAAAGTGTGATGAACTACCCCTGAAAGTGTCTTTCTGCAATTTAAGTACTGAGAAAACTTAATTTAGGGTTAGTATAAACTAGATGTCTAGTTGACAAACATCTAAGATGTTGTGAACCTTTTCCAGTTCAGATATGATTTATTAGATAAATATTTCAGTTGCCAGTTAAAAGACATATTCTCTACTTGTTGGAATTGAAATATTTATATTAGAGTTCTCTGCAAGCATTCACATTTTTGTGATTCGTATGTGAGAAATACCATTCAAGATGGACAGAAGGGAAAATTATAGATGCTAGCAGTCATACAAAGGGGCAAGGATCAATTTACGAAACAAGATTTGCGTGTTCTTTCTCTACTTTCCTATATCTGGAGCTGTATTAAGTTTTATACCATTCAAGAGATTTATATTTTAGTATAGCAGAAGGTTAAGAACTGTGATTAAGCTGAAGACTACATCCCTGCTTTTAATGAATGGATCCTGCTAATGAGAAACCATTTACTTTTAAGTGACAATATTTTCCATTTGTTGAAGGTTTGGTAATCCACGACTATACTGGACACTACTTTTGGTGGAGTTTGGTGTATATGCTATTGGTTTAAACTAACTTCCACTGACACGTTAGGAGACTTTCCATCCTTTCCGTCCAGACCTTTATTTCTAGTATAACAACATACACACTGGTAGCTATTTAACAGTTAAAAAATAGGACCATGAGCTCAGGAAAATAGTTTTCAATCTACTGCCTCATCTCAGTGTTATTACCACAGGGATTCTAGGTCAGCATTAAACTGGAGCTCGTTCTCTTGCTGTGATCTGAAATTCTCTTGGAAAAGGTTAATAGGGAGTAATAACTCTACCTGAGCCACACTTCCCCCATCTATCTTTCTGTTCACATTTATACTAGGCTCATCATTGACACAGAAATGGGACAATGAAAGGCTCAGATCTCTAAATCTCTGTGACTCAGGTATTGATCAAACCACCTGCCAGTTGAATGAAGTGGCACACATGTATGCAGACAGACAGGTTTATAGAAAACTCCAGGAGTTTCCATTTTACTTTATGGGAGTATTTAGGCCAAAGGCTTTTGAGATAACAGTGTTTCCAAGGACATTTTTGGCAGGAACAGCTTCAAGTCATTTTTCAGCAGTATATGTGTATGTTAGATCTGTCTAGTCTACTGTTTTCCCTGAAGACTAAGTTTTGGGCTTGTTCTGCAAGGAAGTTTAATCTACCACCTTCCCCTCCCCTCCAACGTTATGCTTGAGTTAAATCATTCTTTTTGCACAGAGGATATCCTGCACTTTTTTAGTTCTCAGATCTTATGTAGGCCAAAACAAGTTTGGTACCAAAAATTTAACTAACTTGATTGATTTGGGAGAGGACACAGTAGAAAAGAGTATGTTTATATTTTGACTGGTTTAATACATTGCTTATAGTTTTCTATTTTGTTGAAAATGATCATTTATAAATCTTGCAATTCTGTTTTTCTGATCTTAAAAACTTCTCTTGAAAACCCCTCATCCATTTCTTTCAAAAACAGAGTGTTTACCAGTAGGGAATAATAACCTAGTTGAATACTAACTAGTTGAATACTAACTCCAGTAATATCCAAGGTTTTTTTTTTTTTTTCCCCCGGGCAGAAGTTTGAACAGCTCTAAATATTATGAGCAATTTACAATGTTTCTGGATGATTGATCACGACTTTTTGCTTCAGAAACCCAGTGAACTGAAATAAAAATATATGAATATCAATTTCTCCAAAATCATGGTCCATACCTTTGTATGAGGCCTTTAAAAGTATTACCGTTGGTATAGCACCCTAACTGACATTTATAAAATGTTATAGAAGACAGACACACAGGCATATTGTCTAACCTAGTCAGTCATGTTATACTTTTAGATTTTTACACTTTTAATCCCATCTTTGTCTTAGAGACTTTGGAGAACAGAGGAAATAAATAGGTTTTCAACTGAATGTTTCATCACAATTATATACCATATAACAATTATTTGAGTAATTGCTTCATGAGGTACTGTCAAAACTCTTGTGTAAACTATGGGAAGTTAATGAATATCGAATATAAAATAGAATATTTTTAAGATCACTATCTTGAGCAAGAGGTCAGCACTAGACTGGTTGTGAAAGAACTACAGAATTGTAAATACTATTTTTGAGTTCCTGTTTAACATTTTGATTTCTTAAGAAGATTTAATTAAAAATAAAATAACTGAAAAAGAGGACATATTTGAGCAGAATTAGCTTAAATTTGATTTTTAAAAATATATTACAGATTTAAAATGTAAATAATAAAATTTTAAATGCCCACCAGCTACTCACTCACCCTTTTCTCTCCCTTTCCCTTAGCATTTATTGCTGAGCATGACATAAGCTGGTATGGAATGTCAATTTGGGTCAGCTGTTCCAGCTATGTTCCCTCCTGGGGAGGGCAGAGTAAGAAGGAGTGATTCACAGAACTCATTAGGAACTTGTCAACAAAGTTTTAAGTTGACAAGCAGGTATTCTTTATTACGGCACAGGAGAACACAGGCTCCTCCTAGTGTGTTCTGCCCAAGCGCCAACCAAACTGTGATTATATTGTCATGAGTGATACATATTCATTATATTGTATACATATTCATGAAGTTGTTTATACATGACATCACATTCCTAGAACATTCTTCTCACATGCGCACTTTATTATGGTAGTGGTCTTCAAGATCTTTGGTGGTCGTTTCTTCATCATCTTCCTCTTCATCACCTTATCTTTTCCTTGAATTCTTGTTCTGGTAGTCTTTGAGGTCTGCGCAGTAGATAAGTGCTTATGCCAGTTTAATTAGTTCGGTAACACTGCTGACATAAGTGAGTGATTTCTTCCCGTCCTTCTACTTACCAGTTAACTTAGCTATAGCACATCCTGCTAGTTTCAGACACTCTTTATCTACAGTCCTTATTTTGCTTACAAAAAATTTTATACGAAGGTCATAAGGTTCTAAAATTATGTCAGCTACAACGATTTATCTTATACAAGGATCCTTATTACGTTCTTTTGGTTGGGCTTTTTACATTTGGAAAGTTTTGTTGTTATGTACAAAGCCACCAAGCTTAAAGTTACTTAAAATTGAATTTTCTTATTTACAAAGTAATATATTTCATTTTGTACTTCCTTGTCTCTAGGAGAAACTTCAAGCAGTACACAAGCAGTATTCAGTGATAGTCAAAATACTGGAAGATTGCTAACACTGTTTTAGCCACAAATCCAAAGCACAGCATTATAGGGGCTGGTCTGAAGAAAATTAACTTTGTCCCAGCCAGACTGCATATATAATGATGTGGTGGATTTTACCTATCTAATATTCCAAAATCACAGAAGGTTTTTGTTTGTTTATCAATTCACTTTGTTCCATGATGAGGAAAACTTGGTGGACATTTCTCTCAATAAACAAATGCTTAGACTTCTAAGTTGAAGGCTTCAAAGATCCATAGGATGTTGACTGCTGAAATGTGTGTTTGGTTCAAGTTTGGAAACAAAATTATTAATACAGAATGTGTATGAGTACAGAATGTGTGTATGAGTATAAAGATATAGTCTGAGTAGACTGATGAATTGAGTAGGGCTTAAGGTTGAAAAGTCTGAAGACAAAAACTAGAAAACACATGTCAGGAAAAGAAGTTATGAAATCTCAACCTTATGATTTTCATTAGAAAAACAGGGCAATAACAGCAACAGCTCTCATCAGAACATGATACAAGATATGTAGTATTGTCAGCTCTACAATATATTCTTCTACAAAAGGTATAACACTCATGCCAATAGTGATCTTTATATTGTCATGGCAAAATTAAAACCCTGTATGTGTAGCTTGACTATATTGCATGTTGTAAGTTTTAACTAGACCTTTAATATGCAATTTGGAAAGCACAAAACCAGGGCAGTAATTTCTTTAATCTTATCAAATATATTTTCACTTAACTCTCTGACATTTTTAGTTGTATATTTGACATTTATAGTACCTGATGCACATGCCGAAGCTGTTATCATACAAAATACACTGTTGGAATTAGATGATCTAAAGGTCTTTTTCAACCCTAACTATTCTATGATTCTATCTATCTGGAACAGGTTGCCCAAAGAAGTTGTGAATGTTCCATCCCTGGCAGTGTTCAAGGCCAGGTGGGATGGAGTCTTGGGTGACATGGTTTAGGGTGTGGTGTCCCTGCCCATGGCAGGGGGGTTGAAACTAGATGATCTTAAGGCCCTTTCCAACCTTAACTATTCTATGATTCTAATATGGAATCATGCACAAAAAAAAAAAAAAAAAAATCCTTAAGGAAGTTATATTTGTACTGGTTTCTATATGATAAAAAATTAAATAAAAATAATGAAACATTTTTTCTTTGTTATTTTTCACAGTAATAATAAATATTTATGCAGTACTATAACTTGGATTACTTGAAGTTTAAGTAGCAATTTTTAAAACTTTGGAAATCATCATAACTGAGGAAAATCAGGAAAGGACAAAAGTTATGTAAGCTATACTAATATAAGCAAGTTAAAAAATCTATTTTTTTATTAAAAGAGTAGTCTGGTAAGGTAAAGTAAGCACACATAGAACCTCTTAGGAGAAAGTAAAATAACGGGTACTGGAATATTGCTATGACACTATCCACCAGATCAGCCAACTATAGTTACCTCTCAGGGAAATCCTCTTTACAAATATTACAAATATTCTCTGGTTTTGGAAGTCCTGACAGAATTCCAGACACCATAGCATATTTGGAGAAATTCTAGAAAACTGGAAATATTTCCTGAAATTTCCACTGTATTCACAAAAATGGGAATGTTTGCTTGAAGTGCTAAAAATCAAATGAAACACTTTCTAGGAAAAAGGACCACAATAAAATCCGTGCAAACAGAAATTCTGAAGATATGATATATTAGCAATTGCAAAATAGATTCTAGATTTGAACCATGTACTCATTACACAGTTATTGGAGCCATTTCGCAGCTTTACTGATTTTCTTCTTTCAAGTCTAGTAAAACAACTTAAGGCAACGTCAGCTTTTCCTAGAGGAAGACAAGAAAACAGAATACAGATAAGCATCCAAGACAGTGAGAGATTATTTCTAATAACATACATTTCAATAATAGTTTATTTTTGACTCCATCTCAAATAACTCACAGAAATTGTTGGGGGCAAACAAGCTACTATACTGTGATTAACCTTATGTGCATGCAAGTGGATGTATCCTATATACTAGCACTGAGACACCAGCAGCACTTCAGGCACTGCCAGAATAAACAATGCATCTGACATCTTAGTCAGAGAGGACAATTTGTGTCTAAAAGCAATTTAATAAACTCAAATAAAGATAAATGGAAGGAAGACTTTTCAGAGCATTCAAAGATCCTGAACTCTTTCAGAAAGCCTTTACCTAATAATCAGATATCATTGTGTGCTTTCGAGAGCACTGAAGTAGGTTCATTGCTTTGTCTTTTAAAAAAATACAGTGCATGAAAGCTTCTGGACTTACAAAATACAAAATCCCCCCCAAGGTTAAGAAAAAAAGAACAATTTCCTGCACCATTCTCCATCCTTTGTATGATATGATAATAATATTTTTTATTATTAAT
>NW_009923056.1:960-2662 GCF_000696875.1 Nestor notabilis | reverse complement strand
GCTGGCACAGACACACATGTACTCACTCCCTTCACTGGAGCAAAAGTCCAGTGAAGATTGTGTTCCAATTTCTTTCCCTGCTGCTCTCACTCCTGAATGGTGCTTGTGTCAATCTCCCATTAATATGAAGTCACTGATTTTCATTAAGCATGGTAATTATAAAACATACTCTTCTGCTGCGTATAGCACTTGCCTTGGTAGCACTCCACAAAGTTTTCAGAGGCACACGAAATATAAGCTGATTTCTAATTGATCAGGTTTACCCAGTGTTGCACTAGTTTGTTAGTATAAAAAAACAACCCAAAAGCCTTTATGCTTAGCAAATAAAACCTGCACCTATCAAGACTTAAGTGTCATTCTGTAGTGTGCATTGTGTCTGGATGGAGTAAGGAACAAGAGCCTGCAGAGGTTAGACTGACAGAAAGGGCTTAATGTCCATCCTCTTTAACTTGTTGGTTTCATCCTCTGTTGTCACCAAGTGGTCATGTCTATGTTTAGAAAGGATTTTGGAGTTTTTCTGTGCCATCTCACCATGATGAACAGATAAATGGATATATATAGCCCCCATTATAAGATCAGACCTAAGTTTATGTTTGTTTACTGTACAAGCAATGAGTATTCTTGCTGGACACCAGTTCTGTGGTGCAGGAAACAGTGATGTTAAATAGAAAAGTCCTTTATATGATTATTATTATTTTGTATTACATGTTCCTACAGTCAAACAAGTTGCAACAGGCTTAGTTAAAAATGCAACTGGTAGATCTTTTTAATACGTCCCTCCTGAAGCTAAATGATTGGGTTCAAGATGCCTTCTCATAAATACTTCCCATACATTTTGAGTGTTAAATCAGTTCTGGAGACTTGCTTTATGAAATTTCTGGCTCAGACTAAAAAATTCTACACAGACACTTTCTAAACTTATCTGTTTTCTTTCCTTCAGTCTTGGCCATTTCATCATCCAGTTAACAAAAAGTTTGTTCCTGATTATTACAAAGTGATTGTTAATCCAATGGATCTGGAGACTATCCGCAAGGTGCGTAGCTTGAACTGAGTAGCCTCTTGAGAGATGTTGAGACTTGATTACTTACTGGGTGATGATCTCTTCCAGAATATCTCCAAACACAAATACCAGAGCAGAGAGACTTTCCTTGACGACGTTAACCTCATCCTTGCCAACAGCATTAAGTACAATGGTAGGTGGTGAAAACAGGGCTACAGCTTCCTTCTGTACTTAACTGAGTACATCTGGGCACCTGTTCTGTAGTGCTGTTAAAGCCTGAAGCTGTGAATCCTGACCTTGATTGTAGCTTGCCTTTCCTGCAGAGAAAGTAGATGCTTAAACACAGATGTTTTCACTATCACATGGTGCATTATTTGTCACCTTGTGCAGAATGGAGCAGTTACCTTTGGGGAGGATTTTCTACTTGTTAGTATACATCTCTGCTTCAGGGATTTGTTTCCTTGAGATTGTGAAAGGGTTCAACCTTCCTATCTCCTAAATAATATTTTTAATGCTGCCAAAGACTGGTTGCTGTTTGTCAGCTGAATGTGAACTCTGCTTTATAGAATCATAGAATCAACCGGGTTGGAAAAGACCTTTAAGCTCATCCAGTCCAACCGCTCCCCAGCCCTGCCAAGGCCACCACTAACCCCTGGCACTGAGGCCTCGGCTACCCCGGCTGTGGACACTTGCCAGGACGGG
>NW_009923056.1:0-561 GCF_000696875.1 Nestor notabilis | reverse complement strand
CCCCCCCTGCCACACTGGTGCTGATACAGGCCAGGATGCTGGTGGCTTCTTGGCTGCCTGGGCACAAGCTGCTCATGTTCAGCTCCATCAAACAGCACCCCCAGGTCCTTTCCCATAAGCAGTTTCCAGCCACTCTGCCCTGAGCCGGAGTGTTGCAGGGGGGTTTTGTGGCCCAAATGACCCAGCACTTTGCCTTGTTGAACCTCATCACATTGGCCACAGCCCATTGATCCAGCGTCTGCAGACCCTCCTCCCCTCCAGTAGATCAACACTGCCACCCAACTTGATGTTGTCCACAAATCTACTGAGGGTGCCCTCAATCCTGTCATCCAGATCAGAAGTGAAGATTAAACAGCCAGGCATTGAGGGACACCACTAGTGACTGGTCACCAGCTACATGTGACACCATATCCTCTCTGGGCTCTGCCATCCAGCCAGTTTCCAACCCAGTGAAGAATCCATTTATCTAGGCCATAAGCAGCCCGTTTCTGCAGGAGAACGCTGTGGGAGACAGTGTCAATGCTTTACTCAAGTTCAAATAGACAATGTCCACAGCCTTTC
>NW_009923055.1:81687-101827 GCF_000696875.1 Nestor notabilis | reverse complement strand
CTTTCCAACCCAAACCATTCTATGCTTCTACGATTCTATGACTCTATGTTGGAAGCTAACTTTTATATATACACCCAAAGCCTTTTTTTAAAAAGCCCACCGAGAAAGAATTTCCATTTAGCAGCAAACTGAGGTACTTTTTCAGTAACTCTCCTTGGGAAAAAGCTCTCAAGGTCCATGAAACTCCCAGCCCTGCACTCATGTGTGTCCACACCTACTCAGTACTGAGCAGCCATGATAAACTCAATGCACATGCCAGTAACCAAATTAATATTTAGACATTTTTACAGGAAAGCACTTTGGAGTTTCAAACACTGGTCCTCCCAGTTTAAAATCTGACCCCAAGATTATTTTTGTGAATTGAGAAAAAACCAGCCTGGTTTTACGAACAGAGATAGATCAGGAAAGTTACTAAAACAAAACTCAAGTTTGCTTTTTCTGTTTCACATTAAAGAAACATTGTAAGTGAAAAAGATTGCAAATATCAAATCGTTATTCTAAGTATTAACCTCTCTATTCTGTTTCTGACAACCATACATTTTCCCTTGCCATATTCTTCAGCTATTGTGCAACCTGGATAAACACAGGTACCAGGGGACTTGAAAAAGGAGGGTTACAGGGAAAAGACAACCACACTACTCCATCTAAGTTATAGAAAGCATTTGAAGAGCAGCAGTGAACCATGGAATGTATTTATTATCTCTCTTCACATCTCAAAATTTCTTCAAGCAATTGTAATGGATCAGTTGACAGAGAGATGACCAGATCAAGCACAGAGAAGGATATCCACTGGGATCATGCAATTGCCTACTCTTATCCCAAATAAAAAAGAGATTGACAGATTTCTCTGATGCTTCAGATACTCCAACTCTTTCCTGCTTTTGTCTATATGTTTAAAATACAAGATTTTTGATGATCTACGCTGAAACAGAGCTTACCTTGCCAGTGCAGGCCTGAGGACGAAACCACAACAGTGACCTGGAGATAGTTTCTCAAGATTGAGAAGAAAAAAAATCATAAAAACACCCCCCCGCCCCCAATACTATAGCCACTGAGAAGATGGCCCAAAACAAAATGCTTTACCCCCTCCCCACACTAATGCCTGTGGTGCAGACATCCCAGGAGGTGTAAAGGAAGAGGATTAAACACTCAGCACACACAAAGCTGAGTGTTCAGGCACTTCGCATTTCAGCAGTCAAACCCACAAGCTGACAAGCGAGGTGGGTGCTGCTGTGAAGAGAGCACCACAGTACAACCCACCTTCTCACCTACAGCACTACAAACAAGTGGGCTTCCCCAGTGCCTCTTCCTCTTGTCCTTTTGGCAAAGCAGCACTAAGGATGAGGTTGGTGTCTGTAGCTGTGTGCATTTGCACATATGTGTATGTTTTGCTAGTTCCTAGTTATGTCTGTTGATTCATGAGTATTAAAAATGTGTTGCACCAGGGAAATTAAAGACTTTAAACAGGTTGGTCTAGGCCAAGTGAAGTCAATGACAAAGTCTGAAACTATAATGGAAAGTGAAGGTGCAACATGAATTCAAGTAGGTAAACCAATTCAATTCTGGGTGAAGAACACAGCTTTTTAATATCTGAAAGTCATGTTACTTTGCATCTCTTCCTATGAACAAGGATTGTGAAGCTGTGTTCTGCCCTTTAACTGATCCTGTAACAGGCAAGTGTTTGATGTCAAGACACCTGACAGTGACTGTCATGTCAGACAGTCATTTGCTGGATTTTCTCCCAGCAATCACAGTGCAGATAACTCTATATTTTACCATATGATCACTGGCTACTGTGCTGAATTGCACTCTTCATTAATCTTAGCTTTCCCAGAGACAAGGTCACAGCGTTTTTCACTAGTTTTGCAGACCAGCTCTGCCGTTGCTTTACACTTCAATATTTTGAGCTAAAAGGTACTCTGAAATTCAGTAGTAAGTGGACAAGCCAGTGATGTTAGTATGAAAAGTTTGCGTGCTATGACAGCCCAGCACCTGGGCAGAGGGTTCAGAGGGTTGGGTGGCAAGGCACAGGCTGATCATGAGTGCACTATGAGGTCTAACTCCATCTAAAGCCACAAAAAAATGAGTCTGTCATTTATTTTGCTTTCCGTATTAATAAAGCTGCAACTCATTATGTAAACCATATGCTGTCTCCCCACTTGAATGCATCAATGAAATCCTCTGAAGAGGGAAGCTTGATTTTTTTCTATTAAAAACGGGAACTCTTCTGCTTTTGCTAAAATCCCTTTTCCTCCTCTTTTGCCAATTTGCATTTAGTCACAGTCTCCTCAAACCCACTTCTTACTCTTCAGTCAAAAATGTGACTAAGGATTTCCAAAAGGGCACCAGCAGGGGGGAGGGGAGAGTTGATAGGAACAAGAAATTATTTTCTCCAGCATTTCATGATGATTTTTTAAGTACTTCTTTTGATTTCTCTTCCTTACACCCATGCAACTTCCCTGTGTAAGCAAGAACAGATGTTGCAACAAGCAGAGTTCACCCTTTGACCCTGAGATCTCATTGTTTCTTTTCTCTGGTGCATGTTTGGATTTAGAGTGAAAACCCTACAAAAATGCATGGGGGTGGGGTGAGATTGGAAAGAGACTAATTTTGGAAAGTTTTCTGTAGCAAATCCTCCCCAACTTCCACTTGTCTCACTTTATTTGTGAATGTCTCAGTCCCAGGAGCTGAAGACATCTGAAATGCACCCTGATACCGCACTGAGCAGCATTGTATCAGAGTACCCAATTAGACCTCCTTCTCCAAAACTGTTTTCAGACGACATGACCTATTGCCATTCCTAGTGTGCATAACATGTTGCAGCAGATGACAGCTCCTTGTCCACATTAGCCCCATTCACAGACCCCTCTGTAGAGAGCCGTGTCTTACAGATCTTCAACTCTTTCCTCCACACACATAAAAAGTTTTACTCACCAGCAATTAGAAAAAGCAACAAACCACAAATCTACTGCAATACTATCAGTCACCTTCTTGTCCTTTTTTTCCTCTCATGTTTTTGCCATTCTTTTTGCTCAAGCTTCCCTTGCTGCTCCTCAATGACACTCCCATTTCAGCTGGCCAGAAGGAGGGCAAGGAGGGCATGCACAAAGCCAACTGTGACAAACAGTTTGCAAGGGCTGAGGAACTTGAAGAGGATGGCTGCTAGTTGGAGGATCCTGTGAATAACTCCAATCCCACAAGTCCCTTCTCAATTCTGCTTTTTCTCTCCTTCTGCAGCCAGGACCATGGAGCACAATTCAGCTGCGGGAAGAGTTACCATCCTCCCACGGGCCTCCTGTCCCCGTGATCCCTGTTGTGCTGTTGAGTAGATAGTGCTGCCAGTGACATGTATATGACAATGTTGGGTCTTTTGCCCTACCAGAATCAACTTGTGCTCCCTTGAAAACCCGCTCCAAGAGCTGTGAGAAAGAAAAACAAACAAGAAAACCAATGAAATTACAGCCATTACATCTCAGCACATAATTCTGAACTTTTTATAGCCCTTTGTCTGGCCTGCTTTTGTTTGTTCACAGGACCTTTCCCAGGGGAGATTACTTCTCAGCCAAATACCCTGTTAATTTTTTTTTCAGCAGCCATAGTTTTCCACTCTTCTTTTCCTCTTTATGCTTCTTTTGATACACCTAAAGTGCACTTTCCCATTCTTCCATACATATATATCTTAAAGTATTTGTAGACTTGAGATGTTTATCCATCTTAACCATCCAAATACCTTGTTTTCTAACAACTAATTTATGCTACTTGGCTTTCTAAATCTTGATACTAAATCAAATTCTCTGGGGCATTTAAGCTCCTTAGAATATGGATTCTTTGTTTACATACATCCCTTGTTATAAAGGAAAAAAAATCAATATCTAATAGATGCAGACGGGTGCCTTGAAACTAATGTTCTATAAAATGAAAGGACACTTTCTGACAATGGTGAAAAGGCTAGAGATTAGAGCTGGCAGCTTTCCATTGTGTGGTCACTTACTGTCACAGGATCCAGCAAGAGACGGTTCCTGCCATTTCCTTTTGATTTCTCTGTGTAAATCTGCTCTCACCTAAAGCTTGACCACATGACAGTATTAAACTGATTATTTCTGTCTGAGCTGGGTGTAGAAGAGGCAGTTTTAACATCAACATAAAAAATGTCCCTCCTGGAAACACCCCCATTCACTGCAGAAGGAGATGCATTTCACATCCCTAACAGACCCCTGCATTTTATGTCAACTACTTGATGATAACCAGGCAAAAGACAGTCCAGCCTAGCATCTGCGTTTGAAGTTGATTCGAATGTCCAGATAAGGTATCCAGACACACAGATTAACCTAAAAATGTACAGGTTTCAGATACTATAGAGCAAATTAAAATTTTACTATTCCTAAGTAATACCAGCCACTTGCCACAAAATATGTTCATGAATTTACTTGACTAGCCTGGAAATAGTTTATGGTTAATCAAGCTTCATTGCAATACAAGGGGGTAAGAGATGATCCATGACCTGTCAAGCTGGCGCTCCCCCACAGGTATAGTGCAAACACAGAAAGGAAGAGCAACTGGATTCGCAGAGGGGAATAAATACCGTGATTACAGAGATTTCTTCTAGTGTTAACTAGGCCTCTGTCTTCCTGCAGATACAACATGTATCCAGAGAAAAATGGTGCATCTTGAGGGTGGGACTATATGCAAATTGGATTAACTAAAGTACTGAGCATCCTGCTGGTTGATTCAGCAACTTATCTTTGCAGTCCCCTTGGAGCAGGAGAAGTATGATTATTTCCTCCTTTCTCTAAACTCACAGCTGTTGGGTCAAAGTATGTTTTAAATCCACTAATCAAGCAAAAATTTATAGCAAACCCAATCAGATGCGTTTTATTAATCTCTTGCAGAAGATGCTGACATCATACAAATGCAGGTTTATAGTTTTTACTTGGAAAATTAAGCTATAATAAAACAAAGCAAATAAATCAGTCAGACAAAGCATGTGAACAGTTGTAGAATTTCAAGAAAAGCCTCTTTATAGTATGGAGGTGACTCAAAATGATTTAGGAAGTCCTATTAAAAGGAACAGGATGCACCATTTCAAATGTTTTACCATTTCTAGCTTTGTGATAAAGATTTCAAGAACTCACAAAATTAAGCTGTTCACATTGTTGGTTACATGTCATCTCTGAAGCCACAAGGAAGTACCTATCATCACTTTATTTGACTTTCTCTCTCAGGTTTGTGGTATGCTGTTGGACTGTGCACAAGAATGGAGTTCAGAAACTCCCAATTTAGGATGTTGTGTATGACTTTATACAGTTACAGGCACTTCTTAACAACCCAGAGATTCTCATATATAAAAGTTACAAGGCAGCACACTGCTGAACTGAGTTGCATACAAAAAAAGACTGCTTTGAAAAGCTCACAAACTGAGTAACATAAGAAGCAGACCTTGCAAGAACACAGCTGAGGGACTCCATCAAAGAGCAAAGCCATTATGGCGAGCAGGATACCCAGTGGTCTCAAAGGAGTAACTAGCAATTATCTTCTCAGTAAAGCCAGGGGAAAGCACTCTAAGACAAAAGGGGAATGGGAAGGCAAGGCAAGGGAAACAGAAAGGTCTTGTGCCTTTGTCAGCTTTGATCAAAAGCAGTGAAGACTGTAGGACCACTTCTGGATGACTACAAGGGTCTTAGTAGCACCCCAGCAAATACCCCTTTCTGTCTGGCATAATTTTGGTTCACATTCTGCCCATACTATCATTTGTTATATTGTCATTACCTGCCATATCATTATATGCAACCTACCCTTCTAACTTCACATTTATACCTGTTTTTTTAAACTTTGGGCACTCTCCAACAGCTGACCTATGACCAGTGTAGCTATTCAAATGTGTTTCTCTTATCCCTTGAAATCTGCTTGCACCTGTGACACCAGTAGTTCTTTATTAATCTTTTTTCCATTTGCTGGATTTTCATATTTATGTATATTATATCTAAGCACAGGGACTATAAAAGTGTCTGTTGAGTTTGCTTTTCAATTTCCAGAGTTGGAGATCTCCCTACCAGTGTGCTAGCCTGAGTCCCTAAGGCCAGAAATTTGGGTATTTAAGAGGAATGTACAGAAACGTAGAATATTGTCCCTGTGTGAATTTCAACTGTTAATGTCTCAGAGCTTCTCTAAAAATTCAAACCTGAATATCGTCTTCATAGCTTTGTCAAACTTTGGTCCTGCTTTTCTATTGAACAGGAGGATTCTTCAGAGGGTCAGTGGAGTTTCTGTTTCTTTGAGTAACTGCCAGCCCAGGTAATTATCTTTCATCTATTTCAGGGAGAATTTGGGAGTACCATCTGCCCTCATTTGAAGGCTGACCCATAGATTTTCTTCCAGAATCCTTTCTAGCCTCATGTGCATCCACACCACATTCTTTTTTTCTCTGCAGCTGTTTAGTGCAGGCCTAACATCTCACAGTAACGAGTTGTCATTTAGTACATAAAAACTTCTTCATATTCAAGCAAATTTCATGTTCTTCTCTAATAGTTTTCTGTCTGTCCTCAGATCATTCTGTCTTCTCGCTTCTCTCAGTGTGATAATTACCTAAACAGCATCTTGTGTTCTTCTTCACAGTCCAGTCTCAGACTATGTAGTTTGTTCTACCTTCTTTTTGTGTGGAAGCTAGTTTCCCTTTTTCCATTGTCACCTATCTTCTTTCTGTTTGTCCCTGTCATTCTTCTGCACAGCAAAACTATCCAAAACTTTATTCCTCTTCCCTAGGCAAACTCTGTCTTCCCCCCGTAACCATGCTTTGCCACACAAGCATTCCTTATCTAGCTGTCTGACTCACACATATTCTTGTTTGGACTTCGCTTGTCTGCAGACTCTCTTCACCATGAAATCCACTGTCCCAGCACCTCCTCCATCTACTACTGGAGCATTACAAACCCGCTTCAGAAGAACTTAGGCCTCATGGATTCTGCTCCTTTTTTTTTTTTTTTTCAGTAGCCATATCCCTTCCTTAATTCCTGCTCTTAAATAGAAAAGAAAATCCCACAGATAATTTATTAGAGTCTTTCAGGTACCTAATCCCATTTCCTATTTTCTGTGTAGGGTCTCATTAAAAATACATAATCCAAAGTCAGGACCAGAAAAACGGCAGTATACCAGGAACATTCCTTTCAGTGTCACAGCTGAACATTTACAGAAAACATCCACATTGATACAGTTTATAAATACAATATTTATCGCTATCCTCCCACCATTACATTTCAGGAGAAATAATTTCTGATACTTTTCACTTCTTTGGCTTTTCTGCTCGCAGGAAACGTTTATGTGAAGGGATGTCAGAATAAAACCTTTGCCTTTCCAATTCTCACTCTCATTTGCTGCATAGCACTGTGTTGTTCACCTAATGTGTTCCACATAAGAATTTGCTGCAATTCAAGTTTCATATTTTTCAGCCTTCTCTGACACTTCCCATTTTTCCTGTATAGAGCCTTTCGTGAATTCACCAGCTATTGCTCTATAAGGAGATATGTTATTTATACTGGATCTACTCCTTAACTCTACTTATTTGATTTTACCTTATCTGACATCTTATTTCTTAGCCCACGTATACTTTATGCAAATCTGCTTAGAGTATTTCCTATTTCTTTATAATTTTTAGTTCCCACAATCTCATATCTTCTACAGATTTATTCAACTCCCTGTTCAGTACTGACATCTTGACACTAGCAAACAGCCATTCATTGAAAATCTTTTCCCATGACTTAACTTGGGAATCAGTTTTTCCCCATTTCCTTTTTCTGCCTTTAAGTCTAAGCACTGAAGGTTTTCCTCGCAGCAGCCACACTGGTCTAAGCCATCTGAATTAGCCTTCCTCACATCCTGCACCCTACTGATCCTCCCAGCCTAGAAACCATAAGGAAAACCATCCAGACAGTAGATCCTGGAATAAATCCTCTGCCAAGGAAAAAAAAAAAAAGTCATCAAATTAGTTGAATCAAATTACTTTGAAGCCCCCCAAAACAATCACCTTACATGGAAGGATCACACCAGTATCTCCACTATTTCACAGTTTCTTTCTTTCAGGCTCCTCAGATTAATACCATCTGCTCCTGGTAATTCACTGCATTTGTCTTTCTCAAGTTGCTTCATAACTTCCTCCTGAGAGACTGCAATCTCTCTTAAGGCCAGAGTCTGATTTCCCATAGGAAATGTCCTCTGAATAACACCTTCCATGGAATACACAGATGCAGGAAATTTATTTGATTTCACTCTTAGCGAAGTCTCCTTTCCATCTGACTCCTCATTGCTTAATGGTGCAAAGTCACTTGTACATTTTTCTAAACACTTACAGGTACCTATGAGTTTCTTGTCTTGGAAATAATTTTATATTTTAGAAAAGTTTCCTGCACTTACATGGCATGAAGTCTCTATAGTCTTAAGGTTTCTTTATAATGTTTATCCCCAACATTTATTGGGGTAGAATGTTTCAGAGAAAGAATGACTAAGAATTCTGATAAAGTTTTTCCTCATTTTTACCCGTTTTTCTTTATGTTCACAATCACTATGTTTCCCTGGAAGAATTTCTATTGATTAGAATTAAGTTGAGCCTTCTACATTCCTCACTTCAATTAGCTCCTGCAATTACATGATGAATCTCTACCTTTTTCACGGTCTCCAAAATGAGTTATCAAATAATCAGTTACTTATGCTCTCAGTAAACTGCTCCAAGTCTGCGATTCTGCAAAGGCCAACAAGGTGATGCTCTAATTAAGCATCACTAGAGCTGCTACTGTAGTGTCTTACAAAGGAATAGCTTTGGCTAAGACAATAGTTTGGGTTTGAATGTCATGTGTGGGTGTTGCTTGTTCAAACAGAACTAGCAACAATATTTAATCTCACTGACTCAGGAAAATATTGAGGCTCATGTAAATTCTGCTGTCAAGCCACAAAGTAAACAAACTAAGACACAATGGGATTAAAAGACAGGATGAAAGTCTGAGATCAAAGAATCCTCATCAGAAACTCCTATGCACCAACAGTCACTTCTCATGCAAAATGAGTTGCAACTACACTGAAATCACACAGGTAGAAAAAGCAATCCCCAGAACAACCAGAATTGTGGGTTTCCAAGGGGGTTGCAGCATCAAATAAAATTCCTTATAATAATGCAAAACACAATTTGGAAACCAGTAAATGCTACAGACAACAGGTGTAGAGGACTTCCTGCAAGGATTTCCAATTAATAGGCAGCTGTATTCTGCACTTTTACAGCAGATCCAACAGCAGTGAACCCTCTTCTCTATTTATGATGTGCCAAGTGGCTTAATTAGTTTGCAATTTTTCCTTTTTAGTAAATGAAACAGGATTAAATAAACAGTGTACAAATGGTAGGACTATATCCTCTGAACAAGGATTTGTTCAAGATCTATTCAGAGCTAGTTGATGATGAAATGTCATCAACATCTGATGACAGTGTGGAATCAATCACAAAGTACTTTTGTGAGGTTTAGAAAGAAGAAATTGTGTAGATAATATATAACGAATATGCTACCTAATAACTGGAAGATGCCTTTTCTACAGTTTCATATGTTATATGTAGTAAATTCTTCTACAGTAAGGACAGTATTTACACTCTTTGTAGTAAATTCTTTTACAATCCCAGTAAATTCTCCAACACTGGAGTCAGTTTTGTGACTCTGTGATTTTGCCAAATTCCTTGACTCACTGAGTTTCCATTGTTTTTCTCAAGACAGGTAGGTCTTAGGAGGATTATAAGGAAATTAATCTGTAGATTATGTTAATGATATAGCCATACCAGTCAAGAAAGATAGAAGAAACTTTCTGAGAACCAGTCATGGCCTGACTTACTGGTGACATTTGTTTCTACCTACCACCATTTGTAAATTAGATCGTGTTTTGAAGCATATAGAAATATTATGCCTTCAAACCTTTATTAAAAATATCCCCTAGAGAACTGCTTTAAAAGTTTTCTACTGCATTTGAGATGATTTTACAACTCCATTTATAAAGTTGTTGCATGTTTTCCAGATATTTCTCATCTTGCAGAATAGCTGTAGATTGTACAGCAAAAGGAAATACTTTTTCACATCCATTTGGTATGTACTGTCTTTCAACTACATTGATCATACTGTTATCTCTGTATTCTGAGAATGGTTGCAAAAATAGTGCTTGTTCACCTTGTGTTTATCAGTTATTTCTTCATATAATTTTATTATGACTCTTCTCTCTCTTCTGCCCTAAACAGAACATGTCAGCATATGAATTAACCATTTTCCTTTTTCTAAATGCTTGTCATGAATATATCCCTTCCTGATGAGATAACCTGAACTAAACATGCGATATATTACTATTTCTGTTCGGAAATAACCGCTGATTTATGTAGGTGACTTTCTAATATCTCCAGAATTATCGTCCTTTTTCTAAAATATTGCTGAGGTGGTTTTTTTAAGTGGTTTTGCACATTGGGTAGAAGTCATAATTATATTTCCGTAATAGTACCCAGGTGTCTTTCCTGAGTTAATTTAGAATTCAGCAAGGCGTATGACTAATTAAAACTTCATTTGGAACCAGATACTCTTGAGGCTAGAGCATAAATGACTTTATGACATTTTTAAACATACAGAAAAATGGTCTGTGGGATATATCAGGTGCTTCAGGCCTCTGCAACCTCAGAAGCAATTAAGTTTTTTTTTGAAGTATATTCTTCTCTTGGACTTCTGGGTGTATAGAATGAGCAACAGATAATAGTTTTCTTTGTGTAAACAGTTAATAATTTTGTGTGTGTAAAAAATAAAATAAAATAAGATTTGTAAATGAAGAAGCCGTAGCCCTCAATCTAGTGTTAGTTTTTATAACTGTTAAGGCAAATTTACATGGAAAGTCTAGGGAATAGATTATTTAATACGGTTATCGAAAGCCAGACTGGTCTTGGATACAATCACTTGATTCTTACTTATAGACTCAGATGGCAAACCCTGCAGGTAACAAAACATGGCTCTGGAACTGAAAAGGAGCATAAAATTATAAATAGAAATTCACTGTCAAATATTTCTTCAGCATCAGTGGAGATGAGACACAGACGGAGAGGAGATTAGATCTACAGGAGACCTGGGGTATATTAATTAAGTGTCTGACATTACAGAACACATGTCTGGGGTGAACATAACCAATCTCGTCCTGGTGAATTGATTTTCTGATAGTGTCTTGAAGACTAGTGTCCAGTATCCTTGATAAAAATCTTTACATCTACATTACTTAGTGAAATCAGGAAATAAGTATCACATTCTGGGCATTTATTAGATTTAGCGAAAATGCTTAATTCTTGCATGGCGAACAGCCACTTTCTCTAGAGTTACTGAACTTATTCCCTATCAGATGGAAAAGCAACTGTGAAAAATCTTTACATAAGCCTGCTGGGACTCCATCAAAGCCAGGTGTTTTGGCAAGACAGAATTCTTCATCTGATCTCAAAGTTTCCTAAAACATTACTGCCTTTTCTGATATCAGCTAGAAAAGACAGGAACTGTTGTTTAACTTACTGAGTGAAATGAAAACCAGAGATGTGCTGGGCACCATAACACCATGGTTTTATCATACCTTTAAAAAAATTCAAATACATATAAAACTAAGCAAAAACTGTATTAAAATAGTCTGAGTAAGCTTGCAAAGTCAAGTAGCAAAATCAAGGAAAATTGAGGCAGCTTTCATTTGGTCTACCTTATTCTTGTCCTTTAATCTGCAGCACCACTCTAACCCAGTAAATGATGTGGTCCCCATTGTAATAAAAAAAAAAATCTTTCAGAAAATCTGAGAACAAAACCAAGTTTCAAAGTTAAAAGTTTAGCTAACCATCTCAATAGGATATATGCAGAACCTTGACATGCACACAGATAAAAACTCATCGATAATTTCTCCTTTTGCAAATTATTTCCCCAATCCCTACTTATAAATTACCTTTTTTTTTCAGTCTAATGATTTTCCTCTCCTTTGCATGCAGGTAGGAACTATAATTTTCCACTCCTTATGCACTGATGCCATGAAACTTTCTGCTTTTCTCAGCTTTCCACTCTCACTCAATCTCTAAGCACATACATGAAATCAATGACTAATGTAAAAATTACTTGTCTTATTACCCTTTAAAGAGCACTGCATCAGCAAATTGGAACAAAAAGAAAACTATTAAAGGATCTAAGTTCAGATCTTCTAAATCTAGAACCCCATTTTGATAAATTTAACAGGAGGATGGGGCAGGAAAAGGATGGGTAGAAGAAGTGGTATGCGAGAAAAAGAAGTAATGAAAAACTGTTGCACAGTAAGCTGAAATCTCAGCTCCTTCTTAGGTACTGTCTCCTGTTACCTCTGACTTTTCAGAACTGCCATGAGCTTTGATTGTCTTTTATAACATCTACTGCAACAAGATCCTGCTTTGTGGTTGGTGCTTCTGTGCACTGCTTTCTGGCAATTGAAAAAGCTTCCCACATCAGGTTTATTTCAGAGGATTTTTTAGCCAACATAGGCACAATTCAGATAAAGTGTCATGGCACTTCACAGGAACTAAACACACGAACTGTTTTCTTTTGCAGTCCCCAAATCTGTGCAGCAGGTACCTCTCCTGGCCATTTGCCTTGTGTAGGCTGGATCATCAATAACTAACATGAACTTCTAAAGCAAGTCTTTACGTTTTAATCAAACAGTTTTTTTCAATCTACTCAAGTAGAAAGACATACTATACATATATATAATATACACATAAAAAATGTGTGTGTGTGCATGCATGTATATGCGTGTATACACACGTGTATAAATATATATATATTACTTGCAAAGGAGCAGCAGGTGCAATGAATAGAAGAATTATCCTCACTTTTTAATAAAGAGGGACTGGAAAAGTTAAGGGAATTTGCTAAAGCAACACTGAACTCAGCAGTAGTATTTTACAGCTGTTAGTGAAAGACCTTGTTGTGTTTTCATTTCTACAGGGATCGTGCCCCTTATAGTGTTTTGTTTTTATAATGCTTTAGAACTGAAAAAACCAGAAACTAAACTAAACTCAGCTAAAACAATTGTGGTTAATCTAGGTGTGAAGCATGACATCATGAAAAGCAGTTTTGCCCAATTTCCACATGAAACAATAATTAGCCGTGTCTGACTCATGAAAGTCAGCCCATATTCACCAGAAACTGCTGAAACTTTGCTTTCCTTATGGAACTTGTCTGGGATCTGGGGGGGAGAGAAGGGGGAAGCATGGAGGAGTGTGTGCATTTTTTGGTTTGATTGTGGGTTTGGGTTTTGTTTGTGGGGTTTTTTTAGTTTGCTTCTTTTTTTTTTTATTTTACTTACTTTGGTTTATTTTTTAAGGAACTACGATTTAAAAATCCCAAGAAACATTTATCTACATTTTCCCAAATCTCTTAGAATCCTGGCAAGGACTATAAAACTCAGTCTTCTCCTTTATATTTGGAGATACAGGAACAACCCAATCTGAAAAATTACTTTACTGGAAAGGCGGTGGGGAGGGAAAGTAAGTTCACATGCAGAAAATGTCTTTGAAAGCCTCAGCCTTACACTAGACCATATGTACTTGAGTTTGTTTCTCAGTCATGAGGAGGTACACAATTCAAAGCTTAAAACTACATTTCAGTAATTGGAGCAAGTAGCTCCATATCTCAGCTTTAGCATTCAGATCAACCCATAACACAATTCTTGCCACAAAGCAATACATCAGCTGAAATGAATGTTCCCTTGCTAATTTCACACTCTTTAGGTGCAGAGGTCTTTTCTTTCTCTGAAACTATTTGTAACCCTTTTAAGTTTAGACCATTTATATTCATTGCGCTCAATGCCCAATAGATATTATCAAAAATAAGCCTGAAACAAGTGACTACAAAATACGGTTTCTTCACTTTTCCGTAAATAAGTTACAGTTATACCATAAAAGTGCTGCTGCCTTGGGTAACAGACCATACTTGGGGCTTGGGGTTTTTACTTTGTTGTTCACAACTCCTTAATTCTCCTGTGAGGACACTGAGCCATGTGGGACCCAAAGGGAGAGCAGAAATTGCCACCACCACAGATCAGCATCCTGAGGCTTCAGCTGACATGAGAAAAATCACAGCCAGGAGGTGAGTCTGCTTGTTTTCAAGCACGGAGACAAATTGCTGTGGCAGATAGACAGAGTCCAACCTCTGAGATGGTAGGAAGCACTTTCCTAGGGACCTAGGGACAGATCACTGGGTAGGTGTCCTGGGTTCAGCTACAGCAGTCATTCTTTCTCCTTCTTAGTAGCTGGAGCAGTGCTGTGTTTTTGACTTTCATCCTGGGAACAACGCTGATAACACCGATGTTTTTAGTTGTTGCGTTGTTGCTCAGTAATGTTTATTCCAACCAAGGACTTTCTCAGTCTCATGCTCTGCCAGGGAGGAGGGGAAGCCAGGAGGAAGCAGAGACAGGACACCTGACCCAAACTGGCCAAAGGGGTATTCCATACCACAGCACATCATGCCCAGTATATAAACTGGGGGGATCTACCCGGAAGACCCAGATCGCTGCTCGGGTCGGGCTGGGTATCGGTCAGCAGGTGGTGAGCGGTTGTGTCCTCTCCCCTTGTTATTTCCCTTATCATTATTATTGGTAGCAGTAGTGGTTTGTATTATACCTTAGTTACTGGAGAGCTGTTATCTCAACCTGTGGGAGTTACATTCTTTTGATTCTCCTCCTCATCCCTCTGGGAGCGGGGAGAGGAAGAAGTGGGAGGGGTGAGTGAGCGGCTGCGTGGTTCTGAGTTACCAGCTGGGCTTAAACCACGACAGTAGGACTGGCAGCAATGGAGAAAGTCCCTGTGATGACTGAAAATGGGTTGTGAAGAAAGGTCTGCAGTGGTAAAGGTAGAGTTACCCACACGTCTTTGTTATTTCTACTTGTCTAACACAATCACTGGGAATATTATTGCTTGGGAAGGCAGTTACATAGCCCAGATGTGAGCAAAACTTGGCTCTTCAGCATTCAAAAGCTTTTCAGTTTCTCAGAGGCATTCACTAATGAAAAGGTCCGACAAAGCATCTTTGGCTAACTAACTACCAGCCACAACTTGCCACTGTCATCAACTTGTGAGGCAAATAAAGCACCTTAAGGTACTCACCCATCTGGCTGCTTCTGCAAACTGATAGTACAAGCAGTAGCAACTTGGATGCATCTACACAGGTATGAGCCATGCATCCTTCCTTCCCTAAAACAATCCTTTGAGATCTTAGCTTTAATTACAGTCTCTGGATTTAGAGAATTTCTGCCATTGCAATTTAGTGTAAAGTATCACAGAAGATAAAACATAACCAAGATTCTTAAGGCGGTACCTTAAAGTTATTTCCTCTATCTCTCCCTAAAAATTTCAGTATGACAGTTCTCAAGCAAAAGTTTTTTAATGGATAGCTAAACATGATGTTTCTGAAAAACAAACCAACATTTAAATTGGGGAGCTAAGAACACAGCATTCACAACAAACAGGCACTTCAACTGAGATCGTAGAATCATAGAATCATCGAGTCATAGAATGGTTAGGGTTGGAAAGGACTCCCCTGCAAAACATAACAAGACCCAGTGTCCCTAGAGCTGTAGGCTTTGTGTCTCTTTGATGATAATGGCAGCTTGGGGCTGAAGCAGAGGTCCCCAGCACCTTGGGTGGCCCAGATCAGAAAGCTGTGAAGGCTGCAACACTGGTGCCGTGTTGTGCTCCCTTTGGCATGTCTTCTCCTACCCCAGTGTACCTGGAGCTGTGGGCTTTTCGGCTCTCTGAACTTTTACCCTAACCTAACCCTAATGGCAGATTCGATTGAGGCCAAGTTCCCCAGGAACATGGCTGGCCCAGATTAGAAACATGTGGAGGCAAAAATGTTGGTGCAGTGCAGTGCTGCCCTGAGTGTGCCGTTTCCAGCCCCGGTGTCCCTGGACCTGAGTGCTTTGTGGGTCTCTGAACCCTAATGCTAACATAATATTAGTGGCAGCTTGAGGCTGAGGTTGAGGTCCTCATTACCATGGGATGCCCAGATCAGAAAGCTGTGGAGGTGGCAACACTGGTGCAGTGCTGTTCTCCCGTGTGTCTGCCTTTTCCATCCTCTCTGTCCCTGGAGATACAGACTTTATGGCTCTCTGAAATCTAACCCTAAAGCTAACGACAGCTTGGGGCTGGAGCTGAGGTCCCCAGCACCATGGGATACGCAGATTAGAAAGGCATGGAGGAAGCAATGCCGTTGCAGTGCTGTGCTTCCCTTGGAATGGCTTTTCCAGCCCCCAAAGCTATAGGTTTTGTGGCTGTCATTAGATTATACCACAAATACCCTTTCGCTTGAATACTTGTAGCAGGAAAATACATGTTCCACTCAAAAGCATACCTTAGATTAGATGGACCAAGGGTTTTTGAAATGCTCTCATTTAATGAGTTCTTGTCCTGTTTTTATTTGAGAAAAGTGCCGTGTAAGGGACTAGTAGAAGAGGATATACTATTAATTCTCTTTGCAGGGCCAGGTTATAAGGTGTGTTATCACCTGTTAGGAACGAAATAAGATCACAGAGGAAAAAAAATTTAAATTAATTGAAATAGCCCTAAAGATATAGGAAATAATTCCATCTTTCAGTAACAGTGCTGTGAGAGCCAGAAATTACTGCAGTATTTGTACAGGAAGAATGCATTCTTTATCAACCCATCCAATATGATTAAAAAAGATAAAACTGTTGTTGGGTACTTTGCTGGTACAAGATTATTGTGTTAACTTATCAGGGTTTATTCAGCACATGTTTCATTTCAGAGGTTTGCTCACAAAGATTTTGGTGCTTACCTTTTCCCTGTGAGAAGTGCTTGCAGGAAGGGTTTCAGGAGAAAATCCAAGACCTCAAGAGGCGTCTCCTTTGTGTTTTGTAACCAAAGTGTGTCCATGCCTGTCAGAAGTGTGGGCAGGAGAGTCATGGCATTGCTGCATATCTTTCTCATTGCCACATTTGTCCCCTGGACATTATACTGTCCCTTGATCCCAAAACAGCTGTACTGCTTGCTGTGTCTCTCCTGGGTTTGTGTATGCCTTGTTTCAGAGACAGAGAGAAAAGAAATTGTCCTACCTGTTTTTTTCCCATGGCTGACTGAATGCTTAGGAAATCCTGTTAGCATCTAAATAATCAGCAGCAATCACTAAATGATATCATGTCTGAGGGTGCAAAATGACTTTAATGCTGAAATAAAGCTTTCAGCTATTGGTGGTTTGAATAGGCTCCATCTGATTGTTCACTGAGCCCACAATGCCTGCCACTAAGAAACTCAGAGGAATTCTGCCACTGGGAAAACATTATGGGAACATCATGGAGGAGTTTGAGAGGTAAACAAAATAGTGGAACAGTACTGGAAAGGATTATTCCCAAGTAATTATAGAATCATAGAGCGGTTAGGGTGGCAAAGGACCTTAAGATCATCTAATTCCAACCCCCTGCCATGGGCAGTCTTACAGATGTTTACACTCGAGCAAGTCATACAGCACTCATTTGACATATTTCGTGTGACCATGGGATGAGAAGAGTCATGTCATGTAAGTGCCTGTTTCCCTGCACTGTCTACAAATGCAGACTGGAGTAACAGACTCCAATGTAGACTCCGATCAGCACACATGGTGCCTGTCTGTGTTTGTCCATGATCCTGCCCCATGGATCAGGAAAACCTCCCTCACTGCCAGGCCACAGAACCTCCCTAAGAACCATCGTGTACTTCTGCCTCTGGAGGCCTCTCGTTAAATCTGTGGAGCATTAATTTATTCAGCAGCATCTGCAACTGGTCAGTGTTTCTTCAGCTTGTACCAAAGTCTGACCTCCCCAGAGTGAGACAGCACAGCTTGGTGCAGGCCTGGATCATGCATTTATTCCTCGTACCCTGCCTCCTGGGGGTCTTTTTAATCCCTTAGCCAGGCAACTTGTACTCCCATGCAGGCTGGAGTCAAAGTATGGCTTTGCTTTGAGCCATTTAATAAATTAACTATCATGGTGAAGAAAAACTTGATTCTCTTGTTTCCCAGTGCATCACTCTCTGCCACGGTGACACCTGAGCCAGAGGGATGTTGTTGGCACCTTTCAGCACAGCAGAGAGCCTCTGCCTCCCCAGCGGAGAGCTGGAGGGTATTTCTGTCTTTCCTGACCCCTGTGTTAGCTCCGCACGTGGTTCAGCTGGGCCTGATCTGTTGGATCCCTTGAATGCAGTGGACAATGTGCAGGAAAGGGGGCCAGGGAGAGGAACACCTCACTGCGGCTGGTGGATGACCTGCTATGCAAATGTGAGCCAGCTGCAATTCCCTCACCTCAGGCTTAGCAAAGACACAAACATGCATTTATTCATAATATTCAAAAGAGACAACACAGCCACAAATGTTTATAGAAGATGTAGGCAGAAAAATATAAAAGCAAAAATATGCTTAATCTGCTTATACTAAAGTAACATGAGAAAGTTCCCTCTTTCCATTATTCATCAGATTTGCTGTTTACCTCCTGATGAGATGACAGCAGTTTCTGCCTTTGCCCATGCCTCCTTTTTAATGGATAGCTCAACTTTTATAACCAATGGACCCTTTAAACCTCCTAAACGATAGACGGGCTTCAACTTCCACCCCTAAATGCTTCTTTTTGTGCCTGAAGTAGGAGACAGGCTCATGTTCACCCTCATGAGCAGAATAAAGGTTGCTTCCCAACTACAGCAGTGTCATAGAAACGCCAGTCTGCTATTGTATTTACTAGTAATTTATTGGATTAGCTATAGTGTGTTAGTAGTTACTAATACTTTAAAGAGTGTTACATTAGTAGTCACCTGCTGTTCTTAACTGATGGCTAAATGGGGTCTGAACTTCTTGCCCCCTCCTTTTGGCAGCTTGTTGGTGTGACTTAGTGAGAAATGCATCTTTTGGCAGCTTCTTGGTGTGACTCGGTGAGGAACACATTTTTCATTGAACCCTGCTTTCTCTATTATTTCGTACTTAGAAACCTGCATGCTTGTAGCACGCTGACTGTATATAATTCATTGCTAATATTTGCCCAGAGAAGCTGGTGATCAATCACTGTGAAGCAGCAATGGGTTTTGGGTGACTGGTCCTGAACTTCTACAGAGAAAGATAAGTCACATACTGTGCATGGACTGAAGAAAGGACGATGAGAATGGGGGAATGAACCTCCAGCTCTGAGCATTGTAGGTGCTCATGGATTTAGAACAAAGAAGAACTGGTTTAATTGGTTATTTGTTTGCCTTTGAGGAGAAAGATTTGACAACTTAGTTATTTCCTTCCCTTTATAACAAGACCATATTTTGTTGACAAACTCATTTAATTATGAGTAGGTGATCTGACCTGCTACACATCAGGAGATCACAAGCGAGGGATTACAGCTCTATTTTTTCTTAAAGAACACTAGTAAGAGAAAGCAATCCTTTGCTCAAGCTGGATTAGGGACCAAAATAGCTTTTGTCCACCACTTCAGATTAGGCATGAAGACTAAATCACACCTTACAGAAGGTAGAAAAAAAGGGGTACCAAGGTAGAAGACATGCGAAGTTATGCACCTCTGAACAGACTGAAATGCTCCCACGTCTGTTATGTACCTATTAGATTATGCTTCCAAAAAGAAGGATTTGCTGAAAGTCAGGTGAACACTTGTTGTGTAGTTAATCCACAAACTATCAAAAGAGTAATCAAAAACAAAGGAAGGAGGGGAAGAGAGGGAAAAAAATCCACTGTACAAACAAACAAGCAAACATCTAAACTAAAAGTCATCAAATTAGCATGATTAATGCCAAGCTGAAGTGGATGGTAACCTACTGTCAGGAAGGATATTGACAGTCTGTCATCCTGGAGATAAAAAGGCAGTCATTAATATTCAACAGCTTGCTTTTGAAGCTCCGGATCATTCACATCCCAGATACAGTTTTTCTGTAAAAAACCAACTGAGGCCGTTGTAGAGGGGCTGAGTTACATGGTAGGTTAGATAGATGATGAAGTGGGAAAATAAATGGTAAGGATAATAAGAGCTTCTTACATTCTAAGTTCTTGAACAAAAGAGAAACATACTGCTTAAGTTAGCAGAACAAAGTAAAGAACGGGAAGAAACCTCAAGCAGGAAT